>NC_054066.1:24691698-24843798 GCF_017639655.2 Falco naumanni
TTGTTTCAGTTGATGATGTATTGATTCTATGCAAATGCAGCGCTCATTTTCCAGTGTAAGCAGAAAAAAAGATGCATAAAGACTGAAGCAGTCCCTCCAGTCAGTATTCCTTCTTTATGATTCAACACAAAGGTCAGTGTTTCCACGTTCCTGCTTTTTTTCACCCTGACTGAATACTCAGATGTCAGTCATAATGAGTAACCCAGGCTTAGGTGCGTACCAGGTGGAACATGCCTTCTCACTGTAGTAGGGAAAGGTGGCACGGGGTTGTAATGAAGAACTTAGATTTTGCAAAAGGGAGGTATCAATAAAATAAAAATGATAACAAAGGAACAAAATACCTCCTGTACCTGATTGTCACCCAGGGCAAATACTTCTGTTTTTTTCACAGTGTACATTCCTTTAGGAATATCATCAAAGCAGTTTTCACTCAGATCCAGTATCCTGACACTGGTTAATCTGGTAAAGAACCTGGCTATCTTGTGCAGTCTGGTGTTCCTTAGATAAACATGTGAAAGGGCTGGCCAGCAGCAGACCGGCTGTGGGAACGCCTCCAGGCTGATAGCAGAAGGTCTGAGCACTCTCATTTCAGTGAGATTCTTCAGACCTGGGGGAAACTTGTGCAGGAGATTGCGAGACTCAGCACAGCCAACTTTTGGCAGTGTTACAGTGTAGGAGGAATGGAGGATAAGTTATTAAAAGCTAAAAATAGCTTAAGTAAATTTGTCCAAAAGCCTCCCTCTCCTGGGATAAGACTGATTAGATTTTGTTCCAGATCTATTATTTCTAAATTAGCAATATGACAAGGCTCCTCGGGGAAAACATTCAAGTCTATTTTTCTGGAGGCAAATTTCCTTCAGTTTTGTCAGGTTCCCTGTTTCTTTAGGCAGACACTGAAGGCTGTTGTCAGAAAAGCCACGCAGTTCAACATGATGGAGGTATTCACAGATCTGCACTGGGATTTTGTGCAAGTTTGTTTTATAGAGCCTGAGCTGACGAAGGGACTGCAACTGGCCAATAACTGGCAGCAAACTACAAAAGAGGGGATTGTTGCTTAAATCTAAGCTCAGAAGACTTTTTAGCTCTCCCAGTTCTTTGCATATGTCCTGTATGTGATTCTGATCCAAGTAGAGGACATTCATGTGCCTCCAGTGATTGATGTCTCTGGGGACGCTTACAATCAGGTTCTTTTCCATGTGCAGCTCTTCCAGATATTCTAGACTTGGGACCCCTGGTGTGATGGTTGTTGGCTAAATCAATGAAAAATATCTTGTCTGTGATGTGTCTGGGAGAAAGGGCTTCATTCTCTGGCACTTCATTCTCTGGTATTTCTTATGCAGTCTGATCATGGTCATCCTCAAAACCAAGAGAGTCAGCTTTGGGACTATGAGTGCCCCTGCACTGGCCTCCTGGCTCTGCTGAGACTCAGCCCTCTGTGCTCTGGTTAGGAGAGAAAAAAATTCAAAATCAACAGCACTCAATGACCTTCCTATGCGAAATGAATACTGGCAGAATTCAGCATTTAGGAACAGGTTCTAGTCTCAGTGGTGTTCATAGAGACCAAATCCTGCAGTACATACAGCAGGATCTTATCTTTGAATCCCAGTGCATTCTGAAGTGCCCCAACAGCCAAATTCTGCTGGACAAAGCAACCTCCTTGAGTCTTGAAGTCTATATTTACAAACACTGAGATCTGTCTTCATCGGTGCTGGTTGTAAAAAGCTGCAAGAGTCCCATTGTAAAAGAAGTGGCACCTTCACCTAACACCTGGTGGCTTCTGAGCCAGAGAGACACCAGTGAGTCCGGTATGGATAACCCCCGGAGCTGTACTGCTGCCAGACATGAAACAGCAGGAGCTGGGAAGGGGCGACTAGATGGCCTGAAGGAATGATAAGAAGGAAAGCAGAGGCTGAGAGGCAGCTGTCAGTCATCTCCCACCTGATGACCTTTTCGCTGCTGCCGTAACTATGCTGGGAGGAGGCTGGGTTTCCAGAGATGGGTGCTTTCCAGGTGCCACCAGGACGAGGAAGAGCTGAGTGACCACCATGGGGAGAGACCCACGCTGGGCTTCCCGGTCTAATTCCACTGTTGCATGAGGGTATTTTCTTTTATATCGGCTCCGAGTTCAGCACCGAGCTGCGAGCCCCACACACTGGGACAGGAGTGCATGCGACCCCAGCCCACCCCCTGCCACCTGCACTGAAGTCTCTGGGAGGATTTATTTGGTGGAAAGGACCAGCGCAGGTACCTTTGAAGTAACTGCTAATCCGTGTAACCACGGAAATTTTTGCAAAGGCTCCTCGGAGACCGTGGGCAGACCACAAAGTAAATGCTCCGGGGGTGAGCTGACGAGAGTCCCCACCACAGCCGCGGGGAGGGCCAGCACCGCCGGGCCTCCTGCCAGCCCGCCTGCCTCCTGCCTGCGCCTGGCCCGCCCGGCAGCCCTTGGGAACGGCTCCATCGCCAAACACCGTTCCCCTTGGAGCAGCCCAGCTCCGCGGGGCAGTCACGGCGGGTTGGCGTGGGTGCCGATCGCTCAGGTAGGCTGTGGAGGGTGCAGCCCAGCTGCTCCGTGGGGAAAAAGGACGTGCCTGTATGGATATTAATCCTCTGTTAGGGCAGATCCTACGCGAGGGCGGATCAGAAACACATCCACAAATCCATGTTTTTGCCTTGTGCTTTGCCTGTCTGTATCTATCTGTTATTCTTGTGTTGCATACCAAGAGCTGTAACCCTTTGCAGGCCAAGCCCTTTTTTATTGTCATGCAGAGCCCAGCACAACAGTGCTTGGGCCCGCGGTGATGTTGCTAGGCTGCCGTAACCATGCGATCATGTTTTGTTTTCCATCAGGTCATGTCGGTTCCTCCAGATCTTCACCAGCGCTATGTGCAGGCCTGCCAAAACTTGGGCCAGCCTGAAAACCCCTTCATTGCTCATGTGTTTCAAGAAGCTGATAAAAATGATGAAACGTAAGGAAATAAGAAACAGCATGTTTTCGATACTTCTGAAAGCTTTAAACAAGATAGCAGGACAAGGAACTGAACAATGAGAAAGTTTGTGCAGTTTCAGGCTTAAACACAAATCATGTTTAGCATTTACTGCTGAAGTTCTGGTTTGACTCATCTTGACATCATCTTGGCAGAAGTTTGTAGCCATATATCCCTTCTGGGCAGCTTTACAAGCAGTGAAATCAAAACAAAGTGAAAAATTTACAGGATGGTGCCTTTGTGTCCCTTAAAGAAGCCAAACCCAGTGTCTAGTCATCTTAACTGCCAGCCTTTTGTCCTGCTCCTGTATAAAAAACCCTTAGCTGCATCCAGTTAGCTTCCAGCTGGTAACGCTTTCCTGAACTGTCTCTGAGTCCTGCCAAGGTATTAACCACCCAAACTCTCTCTCATCATGTGGCTAGGTAAGGCTTCCTCTCATGGATGCTTCTGGGGTAAAAGTTAATAGCCCTTTGGAGAGAAAGCCTGAGAAATACAGCGTAGGGAAAGGGTTTGTATAAGTTTTTGATCCTGAGGGCAGGACAGAGTAAATAAAGGGAGCAAGTAAAAAAGGAGATGATGAGGAAACCTCCAGGATAGTCTTTGTTTCTGTCTGCCTTCCCCTCACCTTGCTTCTTCCTGCTTTCTGTGTATGTGTGCTCTTGCAGCTGTGCAGTGTCTTCAGAATATCAAAAAGGATAGTGCTGAGGTACAGCTTGAAACATGTCATCTGTCATGGTGTTACCAAAGGTAGTGGCAGCAGGTAACTGCAGGTAAACACACCAGCGAGGGCAAGCATGAATACACTTACGTGGAGAGAGAATTCATTTTTCTGTATCATTATACTCCTCCCCATGTTCTTACATTTTTATCTTGCAGCAGATGGACAAAAGGGATCACATTAAAAATAGCTGGAAATAATCATCTAGTGCCTGTGCAGAGAGTTACAGGTGACGATCTTCAAGTTCTTGCCTCTGTCTTACGTGACACTGTATTTGTCACAGGTAAGCTTGTTTCATGTGTGTTTGAAATTGCTGTGTGAATATAAGAAAACATCAGCAGTGTTGATTTCAGCTTTAGTTCAGTTTTATTTCTTTTTGTTTAGAGATCAGTTAATTATAGATACGTGTCTGTCATAGTCTTCATCTTTTTCAGGTTTGGATCTTAGGTGTAACGTGTTGACTGATAGTGGAGCAAAGAACGTGGCAGCATTCCTCCAGGTGCCAAAGTGATGTTTATCTTTCAGCAACTTGTAATTTATTTGGTTAGGATAATATTTGTATGTGGAGTGTTGGAGAGAAGAATGCATTGATTTGGCAAAATCCCATTAATTTTGACTTTCACATCAAAATCCACCCTACTAGAATCTCAGATTGTATTCTCTGGGGAGATTTTTAATTTTCTGGTAGAAAACTGTCAGACATTTGGCAATGAGGTCCTGGAGACAGAAGAGTGGAATAAACCATGGGGCTTTTAGGCTTACAGTTCAATTCAATAAAGGAGGCAATGGTAGTGTCAAGTGTGCCAGGGTCTTTGTTTAGATACTTTATCATCTCTGTTAGCCTTTTTGTAGGTCTAAACATAGGAAACTTTAATGCTGCTTTTTGCCATTGTAAGCATTAGGACACAGGCAGAAAATGATGAGTTGCCACTTGGTTCCTGTGTTCCTGCAGCTTGGGGAGTGCCAGTAAGTTCACAAAATGCCTGAAAGTCTGCGTCTGAGCTTGACCACCTGCCTCGTTTGGTCACACTGAGCACATGGGTTCCTAGGTGGTTTCTGTAAGCCTAAGAGGACCTTCAAGCTACAAGTTTTTCTGCCTTACTCTCATCATCTGACAACTTTCTTTAACTACTCTAAATCAGGGGCTGCCTGAAATGCAGTGAGGGACAGAGGTTTTAAATACATGTATGATGCATCTCCTTTTTGAAAAATGCAGGCATGATCTGGGAAGAAATCTCACTACTTTCTGCTTTGTTTGTTCCTAAGGAAAATTCCACTCTGCGGTACCTTAACCTGATGTTTAATGATATTGGCACAAGTGGAGCAGAGCTGATAGCAGGAGCGCTCCACGTGAGTATTTGTCTGGGAGTTTTAGACAATGGCATCAAGTTTGATATTTTTGCTTTTGATAAACAGTGCTAACTGTCCTGCCAACCTCGGAGCGGGCTGAAAGGGCCCTCTGTTTTCCACCATTCAGCATTTTGCTCTGTCCCAGGGATCCCTTGTTTTCCCAGGGCAGACTTCAGGAATCAGGTTCCACAGGAGAGAAAGTTGCACTGTCCTGCCATTAACACTTCATTATCACAGCTATCACAGCTGGAGTTTGCTGTGTGAAAAATGCCAAGCTATGCTATAGAATAAATAATGCCATCGGTTTTCCCTTTTTTTTTTGTTTGTTTGTTTGTTTTGTCGTTTTATGTGTTAAATTTGCTTGTACGTTGACATCAATATTTGTCATGATCCAGGATGTCTGAGACATGTTTTCAAAACTTTCCCTTACAGCAGCAGCATAAAAACAAGTTTGTTATTTTTCAGGTGGTTTCCCAAGGAAATGGGGCCTATGTGTTGTGTCTGTGAAACGACACTCACACGAGCTCTTTCTTCCTCCTTCATGGGCTTCAAACCAAATTGATTTCAACTGCATTTGACAGGCCTCCAGAACCTACGGCGGTACTCTAGGTTGTACAGCCCTGTACTCTAGGTTGTACAGCCCGGGGTGGCAACACCCCAGGCTGGGTGTGCAGCCCCGGGCAGCGTTTGCGGGGTTTGCTGAGCAGGAGGGTGGCAGGTCCTGAGCACCAGCCCCTTGGCTGCTGGGCCGGGCGGGGGGGGGGGGGGGATCCGGGGTGAAGGGGGGGTGTTACCGAGGGAGGAAGATGCTGTAGTAGATGCCATACTGCAGTGGGGGAAGGGGTACTGAGGACACGTGGAAGACATAAAAAGCGTATGAAACCAGGCTTCAATAGTTCTGCTGCTCACAGAACTACTCATTTTGTAATCTTTAACTCAATCAACCATCATCTCTGGTAGTCAGTGACTATGTGGTACTGAGGAATTAAGAGTAAAAAGTTACTCTGCATTGCATTTGGGGCTTTAATAGTTAAATAGCTATTTCCTACCCATTGAAATTCTGTGATGGGTGAGGGGAAAGATGCTGACTTTCCTAGATGTCTGATCAGAACCTTACATTACCAGTGAAGTCACCAGTCCTGCAAAGACTTACACACTGGTTTGACTTTGACTGGTCATGTGATTTAAAAGATTATGAAAAAATAAAGCAGATTACTTTCTTGTTTAAAATACACTTACTAGATTAAAATCAGTTTTGATATCATTTGCATTTCAGATGTCAACTTAGGCAGAAATATCTGCCTGGATTATTTTTGTGACTATGAAATTTGTGAACCTGGGAGAAACAAAAGGTTTGAAATACTGGAGTTTTGCTTCCAGACTCTCATGCTTTTGACTCCACTGAGGGGAGCCTGAGCCAACTGCTTAGTCAGTGTCATCACTTAGACACAATTCTTCTGGAGGGTTGTTTTGTTTTTGTGTGACAACCAGCGAGATTCACAAGGAAAAGGACAGTGTTGTTTATCAGGCTGTTTGAAAGGAATTTTTTTTTTTTTTTTTTTTTTTGTCTAGAGGAATAAAACTCTTGTGTATATGAGAATGACTGGAAACAAAATAGGCAACAAAGGTGGGATGTTTTTTGCTTCAATGCTACAAATTAACTCAACCTTGGAGAAGCTGGATCTTGGAGACTGTGATATAGTGAGTAACCCAGTAAAATTATCATCAATGATGTAAGTCTTTCAAGGGTATCACAAAGGTCCTGCAGTGCTTAATCAGGGGGGAATGCCATCTTTTGTCATTGATTTTACATTTTGTGATAGCTCCAGGTAACACAATGTATAATATGGCAATGCATACTTGGAAAGGCATGTTGCATAAAGCACCTGTGAAGTCATTAACGGATGATGTATTATTGCCACAATGTCCCTGGGAATTCAAGTGCTTGGCTTTCAGATTTTCTGAGGTTTGCTTCTGCTGTTCATTTTTCTTATGCTGTCTAAGCCCTGTGTAATTCATGTTGAGGGAAGGACTTCTTATTCCCTGGAGGTTCTTTTTCTTCTTAAGTGTGTGGTGCTGTAATGCCTGAAAGTCACCCAGTCCCATAGCTCTGTTGCTCCTTTCAGAGCTCGATCCATAAAGGCCATAAGCACAACAGTACTGAATTGAGCACAGAGGCACCCAATTTGATCTTGGATAACCCGCCACCTCCTAGAATCAGGTGCTGAGACTTTTTACACAGTGCACCTAGGACGAATGGGTCAATCCCTAAGCAGGGTGCTTCCCACTCTAGTCGGTAAAAGCCTGTGGATCACTTCTAAAAACCCATATTTCTTTCCTGGAATTACAGAATTTTCTCCTAAACTAGAAGGGGGAATACCTTCAGAAAGCATGAAGAGTGTTATGAATAGGTAAATGAGGGAAGTGTGACCAGTGTAGGATTTATTTGAAAGCTTAATGTGTTTATGCTTGGTGTAGGGAGTTGACAGAGAGTTGGTTTAAAATGAAATGGCTTTGGGTGTAGACCAGCCTAACTGGAAAGTAACATAAATATAAATTAGTGAGCAAACTAGAAGGAAATAAAATAACCCCTGAACTGGCCCGTATTCTAGTCTCTGGCTTCTCTGTACCACATTATTCACATTTAGTATGAATTTACCCAGTGGACAAATGTTAGCTAAGACTTTTACCAAAGACCTCAGGGAACACACGCAAGCTGATTTTGCTTCACAAATCAGGAAAACCAAAATACAGGATCAATTAAATGGACAAGTATCTTAGAGATTCATTAGTCTTGCTTTTTACTTTCTCAGTTGCCAAATTTCCTAGTCGTTTGTACTGCTTAGTCTAATTCCACTCTATTATTCCATAGGGAGTTGGCACTGTTATTATCAGAAAATACATTATGTGTCTGTAAGCACTTGGCTACTGCACTTGCAACTCTCCAGAGTACATGGAGGCAGAAAAAATAGTATTTCCAACCTGAGCCCATTCATTTGACGTTTTTGATCTTCTTGACAGTCAATTCTAAGTCATTGTAGTAAATTGGTTGCTTGATCTATACATTGAACAGGTTTCTCTAAAGAGTTTGTTTATTTTCGTTTCCAGGGTATGGAGTGTCTAATAGCAATAGCAACAGCCCTGACTCAGAACAAATCAGTCAAAGCAATAAATCTAAATCGTCCTTTACTATACAGCCAAGAGGTGTGTAAGTAGATTAGTGTCAGCTCAGTCAAAGAAAGAAGCATAAGTAAAGTCATTACTGATATATTTATTGATGTCTGAACTACATGGTGCTCTGGGTTTCCTTACAAAGTAAATTCTTGCAGAAATATTCTTTTCCTCTTTCTGTGCCAAGTTTTGTGCAGTCACTGCTGCTCCTATTTAACTAGAAGTTTAATTACATAAAATTTTCTTTCCTGGTACATACGCGTTCATTAAATAATGGGTTAACACGGAGAGGTCTGGGTACTGGAGAACCTGTTACAGCAGGGAGAGTTTCATGCATAGTTCAGCAGACTAAGGGAGAAATGCTGTTTAGCAGGAAATGAGGGGAAGAACAAAAGGCTGTTTTTATCTGAGCAGTGCAGTGCCCACAGCCTAAAGAAAGGCAGACTTCAACAATATGCCATATTCACTGGGCTGTGTGGTTTTGTTGTTTTGCTGTGTGAACTTGAAGCATAAATTTAACAAGTGAATGAACCTCATCAATGTAAAACCTATGATGCATTTGTAAGTCAAAACAAAGACACAAACCCTCCAAAACAATCGAGCACTGAAAAGAGAATCTGCAAGGCAGTGATTGATCTTTTTGATCTTCTCAGGCTGCTGGGTGTGTAGAGGCACACCTTGCTGCAGGGCTTTTACTTGCAGGCATGCAGCTTTTGTGCACTTGCAGGCATGCAGCTTTTGTGCACAGCTGGTGCTGGAGGAGCCTTGGCTACAGAGCTGCTTGGTTTCACGGTGGTGGTTTCACCAGACTGGCAGCAGTTGTCAGGTGTCTGCAACAGTATTTTCCTTATGACAGGATAATGAAATTAAGCTGTCACAAAGGCCAGATCTTCCTAAATTCCCAAAGGTGAATTTAACAGTTTAAACAGGTTTTAATTGTTTCTTTTCTACTAAGACAGGGCTTGAACTGCCTATACCTAATTTCAGAACCCCACTTGAACTACAGCTATTGAAAATATAGGACAGCAAGGCCTGGACTGTGCCTGTGGGAGGCTCTGTTTGCCATTGTTTCCACCTTCAACTCTATAATTTTCTGAGGTCTCTGGGTTGTTGCTTATTTTTGACTCAGTATTCACTGTTATTTTCTTATACTTCAAACCAAATTTACTTTGCCTTACAGCAGCAATAGGGCAATTTTTTTCCCCTAGCAATCCTGTTTCTTTTCATTAAATAACACGTTACATCTCAAAAAAATAATGTCAGTGAAGACTGGCTGAAACATTCAGATTTTTAAGAGCAATGACAGGGAGGAAAACTGATTAGACAGAATGATTCAAACAGTGATGCTTCTGATCTTGCAAGGATGTATTTAGTACTGTAAGTCTGCAAATATATTTCTGGTTTTTTCCTTTTTTTTTTTCTTTTTTTTATTTTCAGCATTATCACAATGTATTTTTTCCTGGCTATTTTTAATACAATATACAAAATAGAATGCTACTGGTGACCAAATCTCGCTGTTAGCTGTGCATCTCCCTTTTACTGAAGCAAGACCATATCTTACCCTGAAGTGCAGCTTAATAAAACTGAGTGTATGTTTTTAGGAAGAGACCACAGTTCACGTAGCTCTGATGTTGAAAAATAACTCCTCGCTTGTGGAACTACACTTGTGCAAGCACGAAATGAGAAACTTCGGTGTAGAGCGACTGTGTGAGGCATTATATGAAAACTCCAGCCTGAGATACCTCGATCTTAGCTGGTAAGAGTTATTAAGTGACATAGCCCTGAATAACATTAGAAACTAATTTTCTTAGCACTTTTTTTTTAAAAATAAATGTGTGCTTCTCTCTTTCAGTAATAAAATAACCCGTGATGGTGTAAAATTTCTGGGAGAACTACTAAAACTGAACCAAACCCTGGAAATCCTAGATCTCAATGCAAACCGAATAGAAGATGATGGAGCCATCTACCTGAGTGAAGCCTTGGCTTTGTACAACAGGACTCTGCAGGCGTTAGTATTTACACAGCTTCCCCAGACCGCAGGTGTAAGAAACTTGGACTTTGCAGTGGCTGAACTGCCATCAAAGCTGTGTGCTTTGATGTTGATCAAAACAGATAAATCAGGAAGTTCCAAACTTTTTGGTCCATTTTTCCTTCTCAAGGGAAAAAACTTGTGGGTGACAGACTGGGTGGGATTCCTTTGCTGACCATAGGGGTGTCCTGCCACGTGAGGTGCCCCGAGACCTGTGAGACATCCTAGGGTGCTGGAGGTGAGCACAGGTCCTCTGGGAGCCCTGCAGCTGGAGACCCGGCAGGACACACTCACGCATTTCAGACGGCACAGGAGGCCTGTGTTGGTATTTGAATTAAGTCCCCTGTAGCTTCACATGAGCTAAAGGAGTAAAACACGAGGCCAAGACACACCATTCAGTTTCACAATGCTAACACCTTGTGTTCACCTTCCCACACTGCCAGGCCTGCTTGTAACTTATTTTGTCCCCTTTCTTTGTACTTCCTTTTTTTCATATTTTGTCCATTGCTGCGTGGCCTGACAACGCTTGTTCTTCTATTTTTTTTTTCGGGGGGGGGGGGGGGGGGCAAGAGGGAGTGATGCTTACAACCGTTTTTGTAGTGGTTTATCTTACTTCAGTGATTCACAGCTTTTACAGTCATTCAGAATTGGCAGGGGGTGGGGGTGGGGGGGTGGGGGTGAGGCAATTAGCTCTTGTTAATTCTTTCTGCATCTTGAAAGCTTAGGTCCCTGTGATGCACAAACAAAAACAAACAAGAGCTGTACATCTTCAGAATTTTAAGATAATCAGATTCCACGCAGGGATAAGGCACTATATTTGTTGATTCTGATCTTCACCACGTAAGAAAATCCCCTGTGGAAGTCAGCTTCCGGGTGAACCCGGAGGAGCTGTAATCTCCCCGTACCTTGTATTAAACCATGCGCCGGCAGGATGTAAAAGCTGATCAAAGGTGTTACCTGAAGCCATTAGTTTTAAGTAGCAGACTGAGGAGGTGGTGGCTGCTAGGTGCCTCTGAAAGCCTTCCAGGTTCACTAATATAAAAATAACTGCCACTCCACAAAGATCAAAGCTTAGCCTGGATAAATGCCAAGGCTTGGGCTTCAAAGCACAGATGAGACCTGGCTACCACGCAGCAAGTCCCTGACACTGAAGAACTAAATCGTGACCAACCTGGCTGCAGGAGTCATGGAAATGCCTTTAGAAATAGTACAAGCCCATAATCCAAACTGCTTTTACAACCTGAAAAAATTTTGCATTTGGACTGGCCTTGATATAAATAAGTAATTATATTAACAATAACAAATATGATATACAGTAACAGATAATGATAAAATATAAGGATAAATCATAGTTAAGCTCTCAGTTTCAATTAAAAGATGGGAATTCTGTGGTTTGGCATGCACTTGTGTAACTACTTTCTCTGTTTATTAGGTTGTCGGTGGTAAGCAACAACATAAGTGGCAAAGGACTCGTAGCTCTTTCAGATGCGATGAAAACAAACATGGAACTTTCCTATATTTACATCTGGGGGAACAAATTTGATGAAGCCACCTGTATGGTAAGTGCTTCTGAACTCTTCTAAAAGGGTTTTGTTTAGTTTGTTTGTTCTAACTTGTTTTTACAGTCATTGGGAAGACTGCAGCAATTAGTGAACAAGATACCTGAATTACTAAGTATTTTAAAAAATTATGATGATGGTGCTGTGAAGAGACTCACTGGACACCAGCATACTGAAATGATCAAGTACTCTCCTACTGTGTGTTATCTTCTAGAGCACTCACTGCAGTCAGTCAAAAGGGAATATTATAGTCTTGGTTTTATTCATTTCAGGCCTTTTCAGAATTAATCCAGACAGGCCGCCTGAGACCCAGCCGTACCGATGTGGAACCGTACGAAGTGGATGGGCACATTCACCTTGCGGAGCTCTCCCACGGCCTTCGGAGGCATTACTACTGGACACCGAGTTGTGGAGAGGTGACAAAGAAAGATGCTAATGCCAGTCTGGCCATTGCAGCTGTTTCAGAACACTTGTGAGTGAGGTAGCAGCTTGATGCATTCCATACGGTTGAGCTTTTCCTATCTGGTTTCTACCAAGTTAAATTCTATTAATACCAGACTGGCTGCACATTGTTGCTTCTGGGTCTTTAGTCTACAAGGAATGTAAAACCGCTTGAAATGGCATTAGAGATAAAACAGCAAACCACTGACCTTAAAATTTGTTGCTAAATAACGCTCAATCTATTAAGAGCCCATTAATATGAAAATTCATTAATTTTGCTGCAGTTATTTCTACAGTGCTCTATCTCCTTTGCTGTACCATGATTAATTGTAGCTCTAGGGTTTTGAGGCAACAGATAAATTTAGTAAAAGAACATGCTTAGAAGAAAACATTTTCACTACAGCGAGTGAGTGACACTAGGTATTCTTAGCAGTAGTGGGGAGTAAACAGTCACTGACCAGAGGCATGCAAAGGGTTTAGACTGCAGCAGTGCAGATGCATGAGTTGAACTCCTAGCAGCTGAACTACTCCGCTGTTTTTAAAGACCCCCTGAGATCAGCACTTCTATCAAGTGCTGCTTATTTAAAAAAAGATGCAGGGGCTGGACCAGAGCAGCAGTAGCGCCTGTGAACAGAGCATCGTGACCACAGGGTCCTCTTCCACACAGCTGCTGCAGAGGAAGAGCTGCCGTTGCCTTCCTGGGCTGCAGTCTCTGCAGTCAGGCTTCCACGCCGCAGGAACAGCCCACAGGTAACATCGCTGTGTCTCTGGAGTACAGCCAGGCCCATCAAACTGACAAAAACTTAAACACCTGGCACAGCTGCTGGGCAGGAGCTTTGCTTGACAGCAAAGCAGATATGCTGTAGAACAAGATTCCTGCTGAAGCCAAGAGGTTTGGGTAAATCCATTTGTTGTTACTGTGCTCTATAAACTGTCATCTCTGACTTAGTAGTTGCATGCTTTTGATCTTTTTCCAAGAGTGACTTTTTTTAAAACCAAGTTAAATGAATTAGTGAACCTAATTTACTGGGATATCAATGGTATTTTGATTAACTCGCGGCATGTATTTCTTTCTTGTACTACAAATGAAAAACACCACCAAACCTGGTGTCGTTATTTATTCCTGTCTCTTGAAAACTGTTTAAAAAGATTTCTATCATGATAGCCATGTGGCAGCTCCTGCACATGAATAAGACAACATATGCATATAATGGTAGTTAAACATTGTTTAATGGTTTGAATACAGACTTTGTAGAAGTTTGGGAACCACTCAGCTTGTTTCCTTTTTCCACCCGCTCTGTGCATACCTGTAGAGGTGACTAGATACACGCTGCTAAATAGAAAAGTCACCAAACCAGACAGCAGAGGTTCGCTCAAAGGCTCTCACTAGTGCAATCTTCTGCACGTCTAACTGTGCCTGTTAAAAATTAGTATAAAGTAACAGAATAATCCGTAGGCAAAGGACCTACAAGATCAAAGTATGAGGGGAAAAAGAAAATACTTTCAACAACAATACCTAAGCAGCAGTGACGTAACTGCTGATGTTCGCATTCTGTATTATCACAGCAGTAGTGTAGAAACAGGGAGAGGTATGAAAGGATCAAGGTGGTACCAACAGCTGTTGTATGTAGAAGACTGTTGCTGTTCAGTTGGTTTTTTGTCATTCCTCCCACCCCCAAAATAGTCTGACTATTGCTCCACAAAGCACTTAGTATCCTAAGAAGATGAGGCAAGCCCCCAGGGCAGGTATGTATGCACAGGGCCCTCTCAACCTGTAGACCTCTCCTTAAGCACTCCCTAGTCACACTGTGAAAACCCTATTCTAGAGAGGAGCTGGTATTTTAGATGCTGTTAAACAGGAAGAACAGAGCAATGAGAACAGAAGTTGAGGATATACTGAATGAGATTGTTTGAGAAGAATCTACATGCTATGAAAATACTTAGTTTTTTAAATAATTACATAAGCCTGATTTATCAAAGCTGGTATTTTTCTGAGTGTTGCTGCTCTGAAGCACTGCAGGTTATACTCTGAGAGGGTACTCTCACTACTGAGACACTGATGATACAATTTCTTGCCAGAAAGACCACTACCAGATTCAGATTGAGGTATGGTTTTTTCTATATATCTATCTTTCTCTTTCAAACTACTTTCATTGCCCAAATTAAGTCTTAATTTACTTGCATGAATGACATTCATTAATCTGCTGTGGTAACAGGGAACCAAATCTACTGGGTCAGTCCCAACCCTACCAACGGCAGTATTTTATCTTTAGTAGATGTGGTAAAATAGCAAAATATCATACACAAAATATCACAGGATCAATGGCATCTCCTTTCAAAAGTGCTAGCGTATGTTTTTGAAATGTTTGTACTCTGTCTGAACCCTTGTTTAACAGCAAGATGCTTGGCCCGTAAGAGCACTCTGCATTATTGGCAATATCCATAAAAACAGCTCATGTGTTACAGTTTACTTTGGTATCCCTTTGTAAGAAAGGGCTGCAGAGTAATTCCTCCTGAATTTTGTATACAAAGGTTCCTGCAAACTAAAATAATTGTTTGTGCTAAAACCTGTATTGCTTAGAGGTCTACGCTAGAGACGTTTATTGCTTTCCTTTCTCTGGAAGCCAAACCTTGACAGTCATACAAGACGTATCTTGCATTCTTTGGAGTGAGAGAATTTATATAGCCTAGAATTTTTTGCCATGTTCTTCTAAGTTATTCTAGTAGCTAAAGCAAGTGTAATCCTGCTCTGTAAAGCACTGTTTCAGCTTCCAGAACTCGCAGTACCTTGCTGAAAGGCAGCATTTTTGCCCCAGTTTAAAGGGAAGGAAAAGGACAGACCCAGCAGGCCAGTGGTACAACACAGGTACCCTAAGTCCTACTGTGTACTCTAGCCATGATACCACCTTCTGTAAAATTAAACAATCTAGTAAAAATAAGTTAAGATACAAATTTGATAAAGAAATTCACTATCTACTTTAACATAAAACCCGCATCTACAAAGCACTGTGTAAAAAATAAAAACAAAACCAAACCACAAAAAACAACGAAACCCCAGAACAACCAACCTCCCCCAAAACCTCAAAACAAGTAGACAAAATTAACCCAAGAGTCATTGTACTAGACTGTATTCAGAATAAAGTTTTTGTTTAATTTTGTGTGAACAGACCCAAAATATCTGCTATGAGAAAAATCAGGTGTGTTTACTGTGAAGAAAAAGTAGCAATCCTTGCTGTGGTAGCGTGCTGCACCAAGGGCTACCGTGTGTCCTTCTCACAGGGTGCTTTGATGGTGGTTATGTTAGACTGCTTCCCTCCTCCTTTTCTTGCTACCCCTTGCAGTTAAAACAGGAGACAAGGTGAGGGAAAATTACAAAACAAGTTTATTAAAGTCTAACATAAAACACTTCAGGCTAAAATATGTACAACTCCCTCCCTTCCCAGGGAATTATAAAATTGAGAGTTGAGGTATATACAAATAACAGAGGAAAAATTGTATATACATGAAAGATACTTTAAAAATAATTTAACCAAAAAGATCAGTTATTAGTCCTTATCTGAACTTAACTCTGCAAGGCCTACCACTAGACTTTCCAAGATCACAGCCCTGAAATCCTTAACATGGGACTTGTCCATACTTGAAAGCTGGTTTGAAACACATGATTTCAGAAAAGTTGTCATGCTTTGTGCCCACGTACAGACACAAATTTTGAAGCAAGTGTCATACAAGGAGCTATTCTCACATAAGTATTTCCCAATAGCCAATTCAGGGACTTCTAGGTGCAGATAACCTGTTCAGGCAAAACTTGCACCAATGTCAGTGCAAAATTGACTGAACCGGTACTGAAACAGTGTGACAAATCATGTCATTTTCTCTAAGTTACTGTTAATGGAATTATTAAAATTCCCTCTTGCCTTCTGCAGGCAGGTCTCAAGGAGATGTCTGCCTAACAAGATTCCATGCTTTCCCATATTAATCCCTTACAGAAGTTATCAATGCTGTTACAAACCTTGTACCTCCAAAATGAACTCAGAATCCTTAAACCCAGGACTTTGATGTGCAGCCCATTTCCATGCACCTGTTGGCAAAAGGTACAGTACAGACCTGCTTCTTCAGGTCCTACAGCACCCAGCCTGAACACACCTACGAGTATTTTTTTTGTGTGTGTGTGTGTGTGTATATATATTTAAAATCTATATTCTAGTAAATGAATACAGTTCATAGAGATCATACCTCAGCAGCTGAGATATCTTCACAAAAGATGAAAATAAAAATCAAGACTCTCAGATGGGGACTCAAGAGTGCAGGTCACTAAATTATTGCTCCAAGACAAAACTACAAGCTTGTGTTTTCTATTAAGAAAGGTTAAAATTGTTGTCTTGTAAAAAATAATGATTATCTTCTTGTCTATAAAGAAAACTAAATGACTAATAAAGCAAGTGTTACTAAGTATCTAAACAAATCCTGTATAAATCTAAGCACTGTATTTTTTAAAAAAGTCTGAAATCTAAGAATACAGTAACAAGCTATAATTTTAGAAATATAAAAACAGTCCAAACAAACATTGTTATGGAATGCATTTTCTATGTAGGAATGTAATTTTGAAATTTTTTTTTCTTCCAGAGCTAGTTCTCTCTTGTGATCATTTATCCTGGCTATGTTACACTTCAGATACTTTTCCTCAGATAACAGCAGCATATCATTAGTTTATCTTTCAAAGCTGTTAAAATACGTAATTTATCAGTTGTCCAGTACTGTTCTTTTTCAGTATTCATGACTAAGCCTATCTCTATCCCAAGACTTTTGCTATATTTTCAGAGAGAGAAAGTAAAGAGGAGCCTTTAGGACAAGCTACACAGAGGTTGCTTTTTTAACACAGTCAAGATCCCAATCTTTGTGGTTCTCCAATCTTAAATGGCAAGACTAAGGTGCTACATCAACAACAGAAGATACAAAAGCAAAACAGGGAGGAAAAGAGGAAATGACAAACAAAGAGGAGGTGAAAAAAATATCAGAAAACTTCATCCATTGTCCTTTGCCAGTACTGCGAAGGACATCAGCTGTTTGTAAATGCTGTAGTATCGATAAGCAAAGAAAGTAAGTCAGGCAGTTACAACAGTAATTAGCTCCAGCAGACAGAGTCAGAGATACCTGCATTAAGAATGTTCCCAGTGAACGTAGTTGTACTCCTTCCTGCCTGTGGCAGACTTTATCAGCAAATTTGCCATATATTAAAGCATGAAATATGATCAAGAAGCAGAGTTTTTAAACATGCCACATACCAAGATGATCAACACAAAGAAGCAAAAGGCCTACAACTTTACACGTACAAAGATGTAGGAAGAAGAAAAAAAATAATATCTGTAGTCATGCCCGGGAATCAAGGGACCACTGGCCCCATATTTAAATTAAATCCTCCAAGAAATTTTTCACAAGTCTGTTTAATTAAGGTGCAGATTAATTATTACTCCATGTAGAACAGAATCAGTTAAGAGGTATCTCCTATGCTCTTCTATTTATCAGTGTCTGGACACAAGGCATCAGTGGAAATCGAATGCTAGCACCAAGTAAATAACCAACAAATAATATCCTTAAATGCATTGTTGGTACAGTACTATGACTGTTTGCTTACTATTTGATGATTACTTAATGCTAACATTATGTTAATGGAAGAAGCTGGCAAAATGGAGTATAAAAGTACTCCTGCTGTCAACTAGTCTTTAACTAATGACCCTACCAAGACACTAAAAATGTTGCTTTTTAAAAATGTACACTGCTAGTAACAAAACATACCTTCACATGGGTCTTGCTAGATACTGGTTTACTGTGGACAAGTGACATGAGAGGTAAAGCAATACATAAATACTTCAATTAAAACTAATCAGTCACACTTAAGAAAACCTTGCCTGGAAGAATATCGATCTGCTCTGTTGTATTCTTCCTTAATGCCCCCTCATGTGGCATTCGCTTATCATTTTCACAGTGAAGGGCAGGATTTATTTCCTCTTTTGCGCCTACAGTCTAGCACAAGAAGAAGCACTACTATAAAAAAAGGATTATGAAGCTATGATTCATGCCTCACAATTAAGTCAATGCATCTTTTCCTCTCATCTACAACACGTGTGTTCCAGCTCTCCTTTTGAGCAAATGTTGCTGTTTGTGCCAAAACCAGGGTGTTTTAGAGACGTGAAAAATAAATCTGGGACAAGATACAACAATGCTGGATTCACTGAAAAGAAAAAGTGACTTGTTGGAAAGAATACCCAGTATTATCTATGCTACTAGAACCCCCTGGCTTACCATGCAAAAAAAAAAAAAAAAATTAACCCTCCTTTACTGGCCTCGTCAGGAAAATACACACAAAACTTGCCCTCTGGTCAGCCTTCAACTGAAGATGGATACTTCTGGCAGACAGCAGTAATTCTTGGCAAGCACCTCACCAGAGCACTGGCCTACCTTCCGTCATGTACCATTATATCACCTTAGAATGCAGAAGTACAAGCTTGTTAGTACATTCAAATTATGATTTTCCCCTTAAACCTCTGGGTTAGTATTCTTCAGCTATCAAATATGGCTTAAAATGTCTGCTCTCAAATGACGTTGTGACACATCGGATCAGCAGGAACATGGGAGATCTCCAAAATACACTCAACATGTAACAGAGAATTCTTAAGGCAGGTGTTGCTGGAAAGGATTTGTCTCCTGGAAATCAGTGTTAATTGCAAACAGAGTTTTGACTGTAGATTAGCACAATTCAACAAAACCCAAAAGACAGCGCTGCACAATGGAATTGCCTTACAAGTATCTTTACACAGAGGAAAAAGAAAAAAAAAAGAGCAAGTCCAATTAAAAAAGTGTGACTGCTTGCTTGCTTATGTTCATCTTACCAAACGTATACAAGTTCACTACCAAATGATGGTGATGGCTCTGTACTGCGCTGTCAGTATAACTGCTGCAAGAAAATAAACTGAGGTTCTGAATATCCAGTCACAGCAGATCTTAGTAATGTTTCTGATGAAGGAGACTGATTACCCGTCACGGGAAGCAGCATCTGATGGTCTTCAGTCCCAATGGGAAGAGGAAGTGCTAAAGACATCTCAGAAGGCTTCACATCTATGGACTCCGGTAAAGGACTTTTCTGACTCTGAATGGATTCTTGTTCATTGAAAGAATTATCAAGTGCATTAGAATCGGGAGGAGTTTCAGATCCTGAGGAGGGGGGAAGAAAAAAAACCACAAAAGAAATAAATGTTCAAAAGCCCCTGTGCAAATTCTGCAAATTCCCTTTCAAATGACTGTCAAAACCAGCACTTGGTGTGTCAAAGACTGCTTGGGCAGCTGGGCTATCAGCGCTCCAACGTGCCGCAAAGCCAGAACCAGCTGGCTAAGCAATGTAAGCACTAAGAATCGCATCCTCTGCTGCTTGTAGCATGACAACTAAGCAGCTGATGCACTCCAACTTGACCTCTACTTGGCATGGCACAGAAGATAACAAAACCTCAACATCATAGTGCACAAAGGAGCTTTGGAAAAAATGTCATTATGAAGGTTTCCTTGAGATTTTCCACCCCAGAAAATCTACAAGCCACATCCAAGTATCCTCTTTCAACTGCAACAGCAATGGACAATACATCATTGATCCATAAACAACTTCGGGAGAAAACATTAACTCCATCCCAGCCAGACCCACTGCAGTTTTTATCCAGCCACCTGAGAAATGAATTCCTATTCTAAACTGAAATCGCCGCCGACAGCCTCCTCACTGCTTTGTTCGAACGCAGTCTGCCACTGCTCTTGCACAGCTCGCCAACCCACATCAGGTATTTAACCCTCCCTCTATTGAAGTGGTCCGAAGCGGCGAAGCACTCCTGTCCCTCCATGAGGGCTGACCTGCCTTGGCAGCAATCCCAGCTCTCACCCTCAGGCTCCGCCAGCCCCCTCCAGTCACTGCTGCCCTCACTTCACCCTTGCTTCTGCAGGAGTCCTGCTGCACCGGGGCCTTCCTAAACGGGGCTTCTCAAGCTCTGGACGTTCAAAGCTGCCTCTGCGCATGACTTGTTTTCCCATCCTCCCAATCCAAACATACAGACATCTACTATTCTCTTTCCATATGACAAAGGCAAGGAAATTATGGGTAATGCACTTCAGGCTGGACAGATAATGAGCTGTTTGGAGCCACTGCTGACACAGGCTGGCTAGCTGAACATCTCTGTGCTTCGTACTGAAGGCAAGTAATATCTGTCAAATTTCTTTCTCATCAAAATCTGCTATCTAGAATAGATCTTTGAAACAGAGATTTGAAAAGTCTTTTTAGAGCAATATTTGCAGCTGGGAACATTTTGCCAGCTGTCTGATCTCGTGTGTTTGCTAATCCAGCTCAGACTTGGATTAACATAGACTGCATATATTAAAAAAAAAAGAAGCTATCTTCCACCATTACGTTAAAAATATTTGTGCCTTCAAGATGTAAAGCATTTCTTGTAACCAGTATGCCTTGTTCACCTCAGTTACTGCCCTCGTAAAGACATACTCCTTTAACATATTCAGCAGAAGTGAAAAATTTCCTACAATTCACACTATGCCTTCACATGGGAAGCTCTCACAAGTTACTAGTACAAGAAAGTACATATTCACGTACAGAAAATTCTTGTCAGCAGCAATCCACTTCTACGTTGCTCAACCTGTGTTTGCTATAGCAATGCAAATACTTGAAAATTTGTCTTCAATCTACTTTAAAACATCTACTTCATGCTTTAAAAGGTTTGGGTACCTCTAAAAGCAGATGCTTTTGGCTCTATAGAGACACTATCCAAAAATCTTTTATTTTCTAATTTTAGGCTTGGGTATGTTATTCAGTACCGAAGACAAAACAGTTGATGTAGTTTCCTAATCTTTCTCTGCACAAGGAGCTCACCTGTGTGAACTTTCGTTTTGTGCTTCTTAAGATTTTTTATATCCGTGTAAGAATTTCCACACATTTCACAGATAAATGGTCTTTCACCTGAAAAAAATTGGTTAGGCAGTTAGAACAATGTTGAAATTAAAAGAAAACACAGTTATGAGATGTAGAAAAACGGATTTCAATGGTTTATTTTAGAATACAACTAGTAACATTGTTATTTTGTCTGTGTGTATTGAGAATGAAATTGTTTCCAGAGTAATACATTAAAACAAAGCAAAAAACCCCAAACGTCAGAAGTAAAGCCATGATCGTACATCAACACCTATGCTGTTACACAGACATTAGTCTGAAAAAGGCAATTAAAAAAAATTTCACAAATATTTTCTTTAAATTATGTTAACACAGACATATATAAATTAAGAAACTTGCTTCTTTCAAATACAGCACAATATGGTGTATTTTAAAGGCAAAAGGGTAAAAGTAGAATATTATTTATAGTGCAGGAAGCAGCCTGTCTGGAAACTGACCTGTATGGGACCGAAAATGTTTATTGAGCTCTCCAGAGGAAATAAAACTCTTTTCACAAATGCCACAGATATATGGCTTCTCTCCTAAAGGAAACACAAGGAGTATGTTATTTCAATATATAAACCAGAATACACATAAAGAACAAATCAAAATGAAACAGAGGTAACGTCCAATGGGAGAAAGAGCTCCCTAAACTGGAATCAAAGGGAAAAAACACAAGAAAGGAGCTGGATGACAACTCTAGTGGTAACTCCCAACCTACAGACTCCTGGGTCACTACCCAGCCCCTCCGTGGGCAGCCAGTCCTCCCTTGCCAGGCCCGTTCCGGTACCCCAGTGCTCTGGCTCCCCTTACCTGTATGTTTTCGAGAATGGGTGATGAGAGAACTTGAGACGGCAAACGCTTTTCCACAGCTGTCACACACGTAAGGCTTCTCGCCTGTGTGGCGACGCACATGGTAGGTGAGTGTGCTGGCCTGAGCAAACCGCTGCCCGCACCGGTCACACACATAGGGCTTCTCGCCACTATGCTTCCTGTGAACGAACAGGGCATCAGTGACCTCCTGGCACGAAGGGAATCAACACCCACGATTAAATAACTTTCTACAATCAGTACTTCATGCCCAAAGTCCCTTGTGGAGATGTTCTGAGAACTAAAAAAGATGTAGCAACTCTGGGAATCAGCACATCCGTGATTTCTGTGGCAGCTGACCTGAACTGCAAGCCCTGCACATGGACCATGCACCATGAATGCTCCACACGTTTCGCCTTACAGCGTACTGACAGAGAAAATGACGAATCCTAACAAGGGAGTATAATTCCCACTCCTGCCAAAAATGCGAAAAGCCCCATGCGGATAGTAGTGAATGGTGAGAACTGTTCTGTTTCACCTCCCACCAAGGACTTCTCTCCTCTTTGCTGCTACAAGCAGTTTAAAACAAAATCCATGTCTCGATGCCATAAGGATACCAGTGTGTAGGCTGTAACATTCATAAATCACAAATCCCTTCCCTAATGAGGAAGTACAGAGATGTAATTATTCCGTTACGCACTATGCAAGAAGACCCACAAGAAAAGGAGCAGAAATGACCAAATTACGTGAACGTGTACCTCTTGCTCACACTGGAGTAAATTATTCTGTTTAAATAAACACATGGATAAGCATTGGCAGGATCTCACTTTTGCCTACCTGGCATGAATCTTCAAATTGCTTGAAGTTGCAAACTGCAGGTTGCAGACATCACATTTGTATGGTTTCTCTTCTCCGTGGTGCATCCGACTGTGGAACACTAACTGGCACTTCTGAGCAAAGCCTTTGTCGCAGAGTTCACACTTGTATGGCTTCTCCCCTAGTGAAAAATAAAACCTTTGTGCTCTCTGCACTCATGTAAGAAAGCTTGCCAGTCCACTACCTGACCAAAGCTCAGGTGTCTGTTCTAATACTTCTTACAAATAACATCCTGGAACATCCCATCACCAGTCCACTGAAGTGGAATATGCCAGGAGTACAGCAGACTATTTTTTAACACATTACCTTTTGGGAAAAAAAGGTAACAATGTTTTTAACAGTGCTGTTTTCTCCACATTAAGAATGCTACTACTACATTTTCAGATTTTTTCCTGGTTATGTTTTTACACGATTCGGAATATTCAAAACGAACAACCAGTAAATCATCTGCTGCCTCTTGCCCATCAAACAGCAACCTACAGTCTAGTTCTCACTAATTGCTCATTAGCATCTGCTGTACGATGCTACAGGTACTTCTCCAACCATTCAAGCTCTTTTAGTGGCCAACAGTCTCATGTAAGGGATCACACAACTCTACAGTCTTAGATGACAGTACAGAAGAGCCTATCTCTGCATTTCTATGGCAGTGCACAATCAAACCCAGAACTCAACAATTCTTAAGTACACCATGTACAGAAAAACTTCCAAAACAACAGTATTAGACATCTAACCTGCCATCTAGCAACCAACACCATGAAATTCCCTACCTACTTGTGCAACAATTCCTAGTACAATACCCTCAAAAGCAGAAAGCACAGCTGACGTTCCTACTAGCAAACTGTCCCTGAATGCTGCTCACAAACTCCATCTCATGTATGAATCTTAGTCACTGGCTGACAATATTTGCAATTCTCTCCCTTGGCTACAGAAAGAGCAAGGTGTCCTGCTGCAGCTGTACCTCAACACCTCCTACTTCACCTCTTTACATCTTCACAGCTTCCTGGAAAGAGCTCCACTGCTGGCCTCTGCTCAAGACTTTCCAAAGGAGAAAACAAGCAAAAGGAAACAGTTTGTTGTCTGATTCACCATTACTTCAGAATTCTGAATGTCAGCCACAAAAGGAAGAAAACTACATAGACCAGGTCCCTCTGCTGCTCACTGGGCTAAGTACAGCAGCGACAACAGCAGAATAGCTATGTCAGATCAGCCTGAAAAACAAACCAACCTGTCACTGTCTTCCATCTCTAAGGAAGAACATATGAAGAGACAAGCACAGTACTTCTCTCATACATTTTCCCGGGCTCCAGCAATTTGCTGTTTGTTACCCTTTTAAGTCAGACACATTGTCTGAACGTTAAAGTGTTCCTACTTGATTTCTCTTTTAATGCTTTGTTCAGTAGCTCCTGATATAACACTAACTTCTGGTAACGTTACTGAATGCAGAGATCGTAACACCATCACACATTTCAGCTGCACATTTTACTCAATAAAATCCCAAATGCTCTAGAAATCCAGCTACCCCCCTGCCTTTTTTAAAGACCCTACGAGAAAGTTACCTGCTTGCCACAAGATTGCGTTTTTTCTCCACTTTTGTTACCAAACATATATTATGATTTGAAGTTTAAAAAAATGCAACAAAAATTCTGGTATCAAGTATAGGGAGTTTTTTACCCTCTACAGGCAATAGATTTTGGCACTCCAGCACTCTACAGAGTTAAAGGGTAGCCGGCTCTTCTGAGTCTTTCCAGAATGCATCCAGAGGATGCTCAGCCTAATAAAGTCCTCTCTAGCTATTTAAAGCAGAAACTGTGATTTTGTATTGAAAAACACGGAAAATTTTCATGCTACGAGTATATAAGTACTATCCCCACATGCATACCAGCAGCAGACAAAATTTCTAGAGGAGGAAGTCAGAATGCAAAGATCTTTTTAGTCCCATCTTCACAGGCTGTGATTCCAGGTCTCCACAGCCCAGCAGACAAGGCCGATGGCTTACCTGTGTGAGTTCTTACATGGGTTTTCAACTGATTGCACTGGGTGAATGCCTTCCCGCAAAGCTGACACACGTACGGTTTCACTCCTTTGTGTATCCTCATGTGTCGTCGCAGGCTGCTAGCCTCTGAGAAGACTTTTCCACAGGTGTTGCACACTGGCTTCGCTTTGGAGTACTTCTGGTCAAGCTCTTCTCCTGAACTCTCCAGCTGGTAAGCGATCTTTTCACTGGCTATGTTAGACATACAGTGCTCCTTCAGGGCACAGCTTTGCTGAGGCTTTCCCCGTTTCTGTTTTGCTGCAATACTCTGAACCAGGATATCCTGCGCTGCCAGTGTTTCGCTTTCCACCACAGATGCCAGCTGTAGTTCAGAGTTATCGCTGCCTTGGGCAGCCTGTTCCGTTATCTGGGTGGCCAGCTTGTTTGCATCCAAAAACATTTCAATGGATGTGTTCTCGGCCACATCGTTCTGATATTGTATGGATTTATTCTGTATGCTTTTGGGGGAGCTGAAATTCTTCTTTCGCTTTTTGGTTTGAGGAGATTTCTTTTCTAAAGCTGCTTTCTTTGCCTGCGGTTGAACCAATTCTGCAGAAGTAGCATCTGCTTTCTCCCGATTACTGTAATCTCGGAGAGTCAGAAGGCAAGTCTGCTGATTCATCTCAACGTTTCCAGTGATACTAGATGTCTCTGTAGAAGAGGGATTAGCAATAAAAGCAAAGTCCTCCATCTTGATTTTGCATTTAGTGACCACTTCTTCTACTTTGAGATAGTCGGCAGCCTGGTGAATTTCTTTAACATTCCAGCTGCAAGAAAACAAGACTTGGGTGACAATATTCTGAACAAAGCAAACATTTGTTCTGTACCAACCGTACAAAATACAGACAGCAAAGCAACAGAAAGGTTACACTGCCAGAAAACGTAACCTGGAGAACACATACAGCAAGACCTCATCTCTCAGTGCTGCAGTGCCACAAGACAGTAGTATGACAATTACTCCCGAACTGATGGCCCATGTCTAGTGGGGTCTGCAGATCCACAGAACTGCGTGCCTTTTGTAGGATTTTAAGTTAAAAGTCCAGTTGTAAGGTGGTGAGGCTAGACAGGGGCTTGTTGGTCCAAAAAGCTCAGAAATCACAGCACAAAGGGGTAAAACACTGGGGAACAAAACGCAAAAATTACCATTCTATAATCCTTCTGGCAAAAGTCTTAAGTAATTCGTAAGCAGTGCATTCACCTCAGCACTTCTGTGAGGCAAGTATTAATCTTGTTTTATAAAACGATTTGCAAACAGTCTTAATTCTCCATCAGCTGCACACACACAACATTAACACCAAGGAAGTCCTCATTTAAACTACTACACTCCGCTTTTCAGTTGTTGCAACACAGGCCTTGATGGTTTAGAAAAAAATTGATCTGGAGAAGGTGGCAACACGCACCATCAATGCATTTATGGATTTACGGCACTCTAAAGAGAGATTAATGGTAAACGACATCATTCTAACAATCCATTACACAGTAAATGTAATTAGCCATAAGTAAGTAGCCACAACTGCTCTCTGTACAGAAATACAACTGTTTCAGCATCTCGTATTACACTAGAACAGAGTTCAAAGTACATCCTCCTGGTGTCACTTATGTACCCACCACCACAGAGAGCAACGGAATTTGCAGACAGTTGCAGCAGTCACCCAAATGGATACAGTATGAAGTGACGGGTGCACATGGGCAGACCTGCAGGCATCATCTTTAGTCAAATAGTTCTGCCTGGGTGAGAACGGTACTTTCACCGTCCTCTTCCTTCAAAGATCTCAACTGCGCAGAATGAATCCAGAAACTCTCCTGCTGTGGTCCCAGACAGACATCAAGAACGCTGCACACTTCTGCTCATATGTAATTTGCAAAGCATCAATCACTAACTGCACCACACAGCTGTGTACATGGCTCTAGTGCTGTCAGTGCTTGTAGCTAACGTAAAAAATAAAGAACCCACCCTGCATCTGTGTACTTAAATTATCGAGAATAAGTTTTCAGACTTCAGTAGAAACAAAGGGTTTTCAAACCTGCATCTGACACCAGACATTGAGAAAGGAGTAAAAATCCTGGGCTACGTACTTCTAAATACTCACACTTCCCTCATGAGGGATAAGCTTTTTCTTTTGCTGAGAGAAAAAGGGTTGCAAACAATCCTCACTGTATGTGAAGCAACACAACAGGCAGCAAATCAATGCAATAAGGAGGGGACGGACATACCACTTTTTCTGTAACTCCTTTTGGCAGTGTAATATAGGATTTTAAGTAACAGATCATGCAAATTGTAACAGATGTAATTTTTTAAAAATCATGCCTATCTTCATCCATTCCTCAAATTTTAGTCTCTACTGCATACACAGTTTCTGGAGGGTTTCTCTGCAAAAGCGGACTCCTATAATCTAACTTCGGAAAGAGTATGCTTATCACTTATCCTTCCCTCTCCTGCTAATCACCCAAGATGTTTAACCCCTTCCAATGCAAACAGAAAGACTGGGAGACCAGAACTATCAGTCAGTGAAATCTGAGACAACATACCTTTGTTTTGGCACTACATGTCACGTGGTATTTTAAAACATACAAACAGATGCTCTTCAACTTGTTAATATGTATTCATATCCACTACTCTTTGTTCCTCCAGAACTTATTACACAACAAAAAATCCACTACTGCTGTAACACAAAGTTGATTTCCCTATTCTCTTTCCCCCTTTAATAGTGTATGTTACCTGTCAAGGTTTAAGTTTCCCGTATAAATAAATTCCAGGAGTTTTTGGAATCCATCAGCTTTCACTTGAGTCTGATCCAATACAACGTTATTGTCAGATGCGTCTCTGTAAAATGCACCGAAGTACTCGCTGAAAGAGGCAAGCACATTTCTGTGTGCTTTGAACTGGAATTCACCGATAACAACAGTGCAGTCACAAAGGAAGCCAGCTTCTCGCTGCTTGTTCAGTCTCTCCAAAAGGTGCTCACAGTGATGGGAATACTGCATTTTGACAACGAGCTGCAGCCTCTTTATTCTGATCTGGGAAAGAAAAGGGAAAAAAGAAAAAGGATTTACATGTGGGATTTAACTTTGTTTCCCCCTTCACAGAGTAAGTTGATGATTAAGAAAGAGCCAGCGTTCGAATCCACTCGTGATCCCTGCAGGACAGCTGGTGTAGCAGCGCTCCCGCACGAGGCGCAGGGAGACGGGTGGATCTTTCTTAACCTGGGGAGCTGCTCATTTCAGAGGCGGATCGCGGGAAGGGGCGGGCACCCCCCGGCTCAGCGGATCAGCCTGCCCGAGCGCACGGCCGGCCATGCCCAAACCGGCTCCAAGGGGCACCTCGCAGCCGCCCGCTCCCCGCGCCGGGACCCCACCGCGCTCGGGCGGTGGCGCGGCCGCTCCCCGGGGCCCAGACCCGCTCCCTGCCGCAGGGGCCGGGGACGGACAGAGCCCGGGCGCGGGGGGGCTCCGAGCGGCCGCCGGGACCCGGGCCGCCACGGCAGCAGACCGGGGTGCCGGCAGCCACGGCCCCCCCGGCCCGGCCGCGCCGCTGGACGGGACGGAGCCCGCAGCGCCCCCCCCGCGCCGCGGCCCTCGCCCGGGCCCGGCCCAGCCACCCCCGCGTCCCCCGCGGCCGGGCCCGGCTGCCCGGCCGCCGCCCGTGCCCCCGCCGCCCCGAGGAGCCGCGGCGGGGCCGCCCCCGGGCCGGCAGGAGGGCGGCGGCGGCGCCCCACGCACCTGCGGAGGGGAAGGGAAGCGGCGCCTCCGCCTCAGGCCGCCATGTTCTGATGACGCCGCGCGCGCCGCTTCCGGGCTGCCAGTTCCGGTGCCCCGCGCTGCGGGCGGACGGCGGCCCTGGGGCTGCGCGGGCACCGGCGGCCGGCCGGGAGGCGGGGACGCGGCCGCGGCCTGGCCCGCTGCGGGCAACGCTCGTGGCTGGGCCGCGAACGGCTTCCCCCGGGGCGGGGGGGGCGCGGACTGCGGGCCCCGCGGTGCGGTGCGGTGCGGTGGAGCGCGGCCCGCAGTCGGGCTGGCGGGGCGCCCTGCCTGCCGGGGGCTGCGGTCGTGCCCGGCGGGGCGGAGGCGCGTTACCCGGGGACCGCAACGGCAGGGAGCGATGTCCGGCAGCTCCCGGGGGCCGGGTCTCCGCCCTGCCCCCTGGGCTGGTAAATAAAACGGGTCTAACGCCCTTGTCAGCGGTAGCGCCGCAGCGCTGAGGAGCCCCGCCGGGACGGTTGTTCCAGTGAAGAACGACTCCGGTAACGGTGTTTATAGAAGTGCGGAGGTGCGGCACCGCAGCAGGGTCAGTCCCGGTCAGTTTCAGAAACGCAACGTTCGAAGTGAGGAAGAAAAAACGAAAAGTGCCGGCCTGGCGTGTGTTTCCGCCCGGTTTCGAACCGGGGACCTTTCGCGTGTTAGGCGAACGTGATAACCACTACACTACGGAAACACCGCTGAACGCGTTTTGTCCGCAGCGCCATATAATGGTGTCTGCTCGCCACCCCCACGCCAGTGACTACCCTGCCTGGGACTTGCCTCACGCTGCTGCCCGGGCCCACCCGAGAAGCTGCATCCCCACGGAGCCACAGCCCATCCGTGCTGGCAGCTCCCCAAGCATCGCCCCGGGGTGCGGCACCCTGCCTCCACCAAGGGCCTCCCCTCAGCCAGCCCCAAGCTGCGGGGTGCTCCGGGGCTGTCACCTCCTGCCACCTGTACACACCAGGAGTGACAGCACTGGCATGAACAAGAAACTTTAGGATCTGGAATGCTCTAATTGATTTTCAACATATCTTTCAATAAAAAGCCATACCCTCTGTTAATATTTGACAGCAAAATGTCACTCCGAAGGTCTATGGCTTACAGCGCCAAACCTACCTCCTGCTGGGGCTGCAGAGGCTGGAAGGATCATTTTGTTGGGAACGAAGCACAGACAAGAAGATATCAACAAAAGGAGCTGAAAAGTGCGGGGAAATGAGGGGAGCGAAGCATGACAGAGACTTGCTGGTGCCAGCAAGTGCAGGTGGGATGAGCAGGACAAACCGGGCAGGGCTGCCAATGAGAGGTGGAAAGCACTGGAGTTCCTGCAGGAGCAAAGTGGGGCAGGGTCAGTGTGTGTTTAGCAGAAATCAGAATAAGACAGCCCCAGCCAAAGAGGAGAAAGGGAGTTGTTTGGCACTGCTAGCCCTGCAGGGCAGAACCATAATAAAGCAGCCAGCAAGAGAGCAACAGACAAGCTGGGAGCTGAGCACAGAGTGCGTTGCAGCAGGCAGCCTCTCCTCTGCAGGCCTCCTGCTGCAGCTGGAGCTTGGAAAAATGAGGAAGTGACTAATCCTCCTGGATTTTCTAGTACCCCAGGCACTGAAATGCCTGATCTTGGAAGGAGCTATAGAGAGGAAATTAGCTTTGCCATCCTTGGCAAAGGGAAACATGAGCCAAACCCCAACCGTTGAGAGGAGAAAAGCCAAGAGCAAAGAAATAGGAAAGGCTCCAGGAGAAAGCAGTGAGAGGGAAGGGAAAGGGGAAACAGAAGAAAGCTGGAAGCAAGCGGCGACGATATTCTGTTGAATATGACAGTGGCAATTGCAAGATTTCTTGACACTGCTGCTGTCATCACGCAAAGGTTTCTAGTAGCTGTAGGGATGTGTGTATAAGAAGTGCCACAAAATGGCATTGGGGAAAAATGAGCATCATTACTACCTCTTTTAATGCTTGCAACTTCCCTCAGGTCCCCGTGGAAAAACACTGGTGGGAATGCACTTGTGTTCTTAGTGCCATACCACAATCACAAGATCTGTGGTGCACAACTGTAGCACCAGGGTGAGAAGGTTGACATTGCAGCCACATCTCTGCCCAACCACATATTGCTCTGATATTAATAGCACCCATTTTGTTCATGCAAGGTCTTCAGCAGCCTCTGAGGATTCAATTTTAATAATTGTAAATAAAATTGTAATGAAACACAAAATACAAAGTAACTAATGACTTTGCATTATTATTGATACAATATTTTCAGTCATAGCCTGACAATCACGGTTAAAGAAGGAAGCTCCTGTTCATAACACACTATAACCTTCTCCAAGGAGCTGAATGGTCTCTGCTTTCACAGCTGCCAAAGTTGCCTGGCCTGTGAAAGGGCTAAAATATCTTTCTAGTATTTTTTTCAAGATAATACACATAATTTATATGTACATTAAATGCTTTTTCCTAGCATCTTTTACCTGGGGCATCCCTGAAAAGACTACCTTGACCAAGGAGAGATGCTGGTGTTGCCATGGAGATGGAAGTGGAAGAGTACTTGTCCGGTGCCACTGTATTTTGTTTGATTCCTCTAGGTACCCAAAAGAGTGTGAGTTTGTCACATCTTGGGGAGTTAGGGATGCTGTGAGGAAGAATGTCTATGACAATGACTTGAAGATGAAAAGTAGTGAGCAGAAAGTGATTCTGACTGAGGCACAGTGACAGAGCTCTTCCCCCAGCACACTGATGTACCAGGTCTGTGAGTCTCTCCAGGCTGTGCTCACAGTCCATGCTTCAGGTCTCACACAGGCAGTGTGGTGGGCCGCGGTTACAGTGTTGCCCACAATATATCGATCTTGGAAGGCTACTGCTGGCCCCGTGGTACTCCCTGGCTTGACCCGTACAGCTGTGATTTTACACAGCACCCAACAGGGATGCTGAAAGAAAGTAGAGCTTCAAAAGTCACCACACCTGAAGAGCTGCTTGTGCAAGGTGCAGAAGAAAAATTATGTGTGCCTGGTCTTTGAGGAAGGGATGACACAGAATCATAGTGAGGTGGAAAAAACTTACCACCTTCCTGGTGGCCATGAAATTACAGTTCAGAATCAAAGGTTTCGTGGTCCTGAAACCTTTCACCCTCCTGATGTTGGCATAGAGTCACAAGGGATTGACAAGCTCTGCTCCAATTCTGTCACGAATGAATCATCACCATGATGTTGGCATAAGGGTTTACTTCCACTACAGTCCTTCTGCTGCGATGGAGAGAAGGGACACTGCTTGATGCAAGCGAATGTCCATTTATTGTACACAATCATGAGTTTATATATGTTTTCAGAAGCTGGGCTCTTTAAACTGATTGGTTCTTTAAGCTAAGCATTACATACTAGGCAACCCCTAACTGGTTAACTACAAACAAAGGACACTTTAAGTAAGTGTTTACAGTCATCAATTAACAGCAACTTGTTACCTCTCCTTGGGCCATCCATTCCCCACTCCCCTATTTTTTCCTGGCATGTCTCATCCTGTTGATTGTTATCTATTCACACTCCTTGTCCTCCCAGGGTTCATGACCTACAACCTCGAGCACATTCCCCTCAGCTGATGGCCACCCATGGTCCTGATTTCCAGGCCCCCTCCTGCATCCTTCCTGGTGGTTTCAGCCTCTTCCCTGGAATCAAGCTGAATGCTTCAACAAGGAGATGGCCTGCATGGTCCCACGTGGTGTTAAGGTGAAAGTAAGCGCTCCTCCTAATAGGAATTTTTAGTGGACAGCGGGCTTGTCACTTCCTTGACTGCCTTCCAGCCAATGCAGATTATGGTGACAGCATGCAGGAAGGCTGTGCCTAACATGGTGCTCATGTTAGCATGAAAATAACATATTTTCAAAATACGTGAGCTTTTATAACAGATTTTACTTAACACTTCATGGAAGAAAGCCTGAGATTACAGCTACCTGGAAGCTAGTGTCTAGGAGGAAGTCTGTGTCTGTAGCGTGCCTTTTGAAAGTCCAATAAAAATCACAACATCTGGTGCAGATACTTCCTTCTTAGTCCATGAATACATCTTTCTGAGTAGGCGTAAAATATGAGGTTCTTCAAAGACAGTCTTTACCAGAACAGTGTTGTACAAGTATTTGTACAATTAAAGTTGGGAAGACCAGGAGCTCTAAGCTATTGCATCATACTCCGTTGTACCTGCCAGACTGCGCAGCCTTGAAGCACCTTGCTTTTCCGTGGAAATCTCGGAGTCGAAAAGCAAACGCAGAGAAACGGTTCTGAGGAGCGTGATGCAGCAGAGGCGAGACAGCTGGCATCCGAGGTGAGCTCTCCCGGGAGCTGGTGCTGAGCAGGAAAGCGCCTTGCACGGAGAGATCGTGAAGGAGTTAAAGACCCTCTTCGGACAGACGGCTGGCGCATTACTGCCTCGGGGCAGCGGAGGGGGGGGGGCGGAATTTTGGGGTAAGGGGCTATCAGCTGAGATGGGCAGGGCCTGAACTCGCCCACAGTCCAGCCCCCCGTGTCCCAAGTCCCGGCCCTAAACCCCAGGCCCCAAATCCCGTCTCCGAGCGCCAGGCCCGGCTTCGGCTGCCAGGTTCCGGCCCCAAGCCCCCGGCCCCCAAGCCTCCAAGCCCCCAAAGCCCCCGCAGCCCCCCAAGGCCCCCGCAGCCCCCAGACCCGGTCGCTGGGAAGGAGCGGGGAGGGAAGAGGGGCGGGCCCGGCCCGGTGCCCCCCCGGGCGCACGTGGTGCAGCCGTGGGACGGGTGGCCCGAGGTTCTAAACTCCCGCCGCTGCCTCCCTCCGGCCCCTCGCCCCGCCGCAGCCAGTGGCGGCGGAGGAGTGTGCCCGCCGGGCCAATGGCGGCGCGGGGGGGGCGTGGCCGAGGGCGTTTTAAGATGTGCCGCGGGGACACCCCAGGATCTCGTGGCGGGTGGGGAGGCCCGGGAGCGTCTAACCCTAAGAGGCTGTTTAACGGCGCTCCCCGCGCCCGTCCGCTGTTTTACTCGCTGACTTTCAGCGGACGTGGGGAGCTGGCAAGGGGGAGGTGAGGGATGGAGCGGGGGCGGGGCGGGGGGGAGGGGGGAGGAAGGGCTCCGCTATCAAAAAAGGTCAGCGACGGGGTGCTTCTCATCCCCGGGCCGCCCTGGGGTCCCTGTCCCCGGCCCGGCATCCGCGGATCCACCGCGGAGACTGGTCGCCGCATCGCCCAGAGGCCGCGGTCGGCCGGCCCCCCGCCACTGCCGCCGCGAAGAGTTCGTCTCTGTCAGCCTCGGCGGCGGCCACGCTCGCGGTGTCGCGGTCCCAGTGCCGGGGGCGATCCCAGTAGAACAAAACGAGAGCGGCGCCGCCGGGCCGATCCCCGCGCTTCCCTCAGTCGTGGGGCGCGCGGCCGGCGCAGCTCCGACAGCGCGCGGCGGCTCCCCGCGGGCGCGCGCTTCCCGTCGCGGCCGGGCTCGCGGGGCCGGGGCCGGGGGGTGTGAGCAGCGCGCGACCACCCTCCTCGCGCCCGACCGTTGGCGCTGCCCCGGCCCCGCTGAGGCGACCGGCGGCCCAGGCGGCCCCGGAGCGGCGGGGCACGGCCGCTGGGCCCGGCCGGGTTCTGTTCGGCTGGGCCGGCAGGGGAGAGGGGACCCCGGGGGCGGGGCGGGCCGAGCGCAGGCCCTAGGTGGCAGTCCCCGCCGAGATTCGTTCCGTATCCCCCCTCCCGGAGGACGGGCGCTGGGAGGGCCGGGCTCCTCCCCGCCGCGGCGATGTTATCTGGCAGCGCCCTGAGCGATGGAAACTTACGAGGCTGGGTTTTACTCATCGGCTTTAAGAAATGTTGAGTTTTACTCGCCGAACTTAAAAGCACGGAGCTGAATTTGCGAAAACACGCAAGCTTCCGAGCACGGGGAGCTGGTGACAAGTACTTTGCCGAGGTGTGGAAGAAGGAACTGTGAGGGGGACAGCGTCAAGGTTTGTCCCCAGCAATTCCTCTCTGTGCACAGGCCTTGGTCCCGCCACGCAGCAAACCTACGTGTTGAACGCCAAGCACCGTCAGCACCGTCTCCCTGCAGGAGTAGTGCCGAGAGCCCATCCCGTGTCCCTCGCCACCATGGATGCAGGCTGTTCAGGTACTTCTGTGGTAAGAACTACCTGCAGGCCAAACCTCTTCTGTGTTTCCATAGCAAGCATCAACCCCCCCCACCCCCCTCCCCCCCACCCCCGAAAATTTACCATAGATGCAGGCACATGTGCATGCCCCGTGTGAGAAAAGCCAAGCGTGCACCACTGCCCCACCACAGGTTTCACCTCGGCAGGGAACAGACATGGCCCTAGAAACTGGGCTTGGGCATGAGTCAATGACACATTTTCCCCAACCCTTCGATAATTTCCTGAGCGTTTGACCAGTGCCATCTTGTGGCCTTCTTTTTTATTTTCCTTTGCACAGAGGATGGGAGTGAACTTGAGTACTTAATATTTTTAATTCTGTTTGAAGGAAACCTGTTGCTAGAATAAGTGGAGATAGGAGAGTCCGACATTACACACCTGAAGACGTATAGGTTCTTTCTGGTAGTGGAATAGGAATGTCACTTAATAAACCCAATCTAGCTGAAACTAGTGCTGGCTCTGCTGCTAGTAATGTTCTTTCTTGTTTCCAACAAATGTGTTTTCATTCTTTTGACTTGTTTCTGAGCAACAGCTTTCACTTCGTATCAAATACTTAATTTCAGACTTGCAACTAAACATGCAAAGCCAAAATAGTTTATGTGCTTAGTATGTTACTTTTCCAAATGAAACTCCTTGTTTTACAAGTGTCTTGTTTCCCTGAGAAAAGTCTTGTTTCCTAAATATATCTGGTTTTATGGCATTTACCATGATTTTTTTTTTCTTCTGAAAGAGGTGATAAGCTTAAACTGCTAAATTTCTGTACGCATGGCACAGTGTATGCTGTGCAGATCCATGTGTCAGAGAAAAAAAAAGTTTAGAAACCTTTGTATCTATTTATTATGTATCAAGGAAAATTTTGTGCAATATGGTATTGTGGTGGAGATTGCAAGTGTCGCTGCTGTTGCTACAACTTGCTACTGTTTCTGAACAGCTTGCACCTGCCTTTCCAGCCCCAGTGAAACAGTCCAAAACTGGTGCTACTGTGGCTTTCTAGGAATCAAACCACAAGCTCTCAGCAATTTCTCTCCCTGAAGAGTTTAAAACCATTTGCAGGTAGCAGCCGCCTGGCTGTGTCAAAGAAATAATTTGATGCAGAATTCACCTGGCAGAGAGCAGTAGTTACCTGTGACAGTCAGCAGCTTGGGGAAGCAGGTCCACCTCAGTGCCATGCTTGAATCACTTGACGTTAAGTGGATTTTCTTCCCTGCAGAGCATAAGTGCTTTTATTAATACCTCCACAATCCTTTTGTTTTTTTAAATTCTAATGGTTCGTTTGAAGCTTGTGTGCACTGAGAAGTTTATCATCAGTGCTAGCTGTGACACAAAGTGATACAGAGGAAGGCGATGTTTGGGAATGCTTGGGAGAAGAAGAGCACTGGTGCTCAATAAAATTATCAAATCATGTTATTGAGGTTCATAGCCTGGGCTGCCATTCAGATGGTTTGGGAATTAGGATTGTGCATCCTGGGTGACTTGTCACCCAGTGCAAGATGCTCAGAAATTAACTCTGAGCTCAGGTTGTCTGGAGGTTCTGTGACAAATGTTTGAACAGTGAACTTTGAAGGATGTCTTGCTCGCATGTGCTTGAGGTGGACGTTTACTCTGTTTGAGATCAGTCATGCGACATTTGTCATATCAGGTCGGGTACCTAGAAAGTGCTTTGGCCAAAGGTGATAAAGCACACTGTCGATTGCCCTGGCAGCAGGAAACGGCCTCACTGCATTCTGCTAATGTGTGCATGCAGTTGCCTTCCTTTTGCGTGGTCATCTTTCTAGTGTGCTTTTCTAAACATCTCAGAGTTTTTGGTCCCTGTGGGAACTTGCTCCCTTTCTGTAGTGAACCTAGAAAAAAAAAATATCTGCACGATGTAGGTGAAATCCCTTAGAGACCCCATAGAATTGATGGGGTAGTAGGCGGGGGTGTGATATTACCGTGCTTGGGCAAATAGCCCTCTTCTGATGAGGGCATTTCAGGAACTGACAGGTTTGGCAACCCTGAGGTGATGAGCACACCTCCCCCATTGCCGCATTTTCAAGTGCGTGTTTCTAAGCTTGAGATCTCAGCTGCAGTTTATTCCGGCTGTGGCATTGTGTAGCATGCAGTGGTCTCAAGCTGTGTTCCACTCCTGGCTGAACGCTGGACTCTGCCTTCAGTCACCTCTCAACATCATTTCCCTTCCCGATCTCAGCAAGAACACTTTTCCACTCCTTGCAGAACCTGCTGTATGTGAAAGCAGCAGTATTTTGTCTTACGTTGGTTTCATTAAGCTGTTTTCAGTTTACTTTTTAGCTTTCTTGCATTCATTTCAAAACAGCCATGGTTGTTTGGGTTGTATGTGATATGCCAGTGCACACCAAACAAACCAAGGAAGATTTAAATCAGTTCAAGGTGTTTGTATGCAAAGATGGACTAACTGATGTGAATTAGCATAGATTCACATATTGGTATGGCTTTGTATGCAAATTTAAAGTACACTTTGCTGTGTACTTGAAATGACCAACAGAAAAGCTGGAGCATTTTCATTTACTGAAAATTCTGCTAAGTATTTCCAAAAGTAGTTTGCAGAGGTGACAGAGCTTGCAGACTTTGTAAGAACAGTGCAAATAGAGTTAATGTTGAACTACAATATTGAGTCTAACAAAGCAGTTCAAGCTGACCTTGCTTATAAGACAACAAAAAATGTCTTAAGGAGAAATAATAATTATCAAAGAGTAAAGAATGGTTTAATTCAAAGGCTGTTTAACCTCTGACAGGTCTGGCAAACATTAATAGAACCCTACCCTAATTCTGTTTGTAGATTGCCTCAGCAAGGGGTACTTTCAAAATGTGGTTGGATGTCGTATCTAAGGACATTTATCAGCAAAGGGAATGGAAGAAGCATACATCTCAATCATTTTTACAGAAGTAATTTAATGGTAAAGTGAAGTCATACAATCAAATCTTTGTGAATGCTAAAACTATGGACTAAAAATGGTTTACGTGTATAATAACATCCTGTGCCTTTCTTTGCCCGGTTCTCTGTATGCAGCTTAACACACCCAAGTGGGGAAGTTGTTTTATCCAAAAGAAATTTGGAAAAACCTAGATCCAGCCAATGCTAACCCTCTGACACAAGGGCCGGGGAGAACAGGGCTGGGTGTCTGTCCTGTGCTCAGTGACTTTGACCTGCCTGATCAGTCAGATCAGGTCCATCTTCAAGCAACAGTTCTGTATTGCATGACCTTTGCATAGGAAGCTGGGGGATGGTTTTTACCTTCTGCATTTATGGTTTTCAGTTTGCAGGGGCATGATCGTAACTTGGGCCTAATAGTATCTTAAAATTAAGCTTAATCATTTAATTTGTGTGTATTCAACTTTAGCCGCAGTCACTGGGGGAGTCTTACAAACCCTCAAATCTATACAAAAGGAACGGTTGTCAGTGCCTGCATTTGTGTATAGTTCCCAGTTGTACCAGACTTAAACTGATAATAGTTTAGGAGTACAAGAGACTTTTTTTCTACCTCTCTTTGGTCAGTTGAATATTGTATTTCAAAGACCTCAGCTGGGTATGCTCCCCTATGGTTGAAGTCTTACGGTTTTTACATCTTATCTGTGCCATATGAAGGTCTGTTGGATGTGCTTTTGCTGTTGATCATATTTTTTCCAACGGTAGATGGCAATAGCCATTCATGTGTAAAATATAAGAGCAGAACTTGGTGCATTACAGAATTTAATAGCAAGTAGGATCACTTCTGGGTAGGAATTTAAATGTAACTATTTGTAAAACCTTTTTATTTTTTCAAGTACAGGTAAATTGCCATTAAATAAAAACCTTTGCAATTTTGATAATTTTTTTTAATGGAATCCAGTTCAAAGCAAAAAAAAAATGAAAGGTGCTTATTTGAACTTCACAGGAAGGTACTATAATGAATTGTCATCCCTATGTAAAAAGGTATTTACAAATGCATTTTCCCATGTACATTCTAGATAAACTCAAGTGATTAAGAAATGTCGATTGACACTGGATTTTTATTCCTTTTCAAGTTTGCTCAAAACTTTAGTAATTTTCAGTTTATGTTTGGGTCAGAAACTGATTACAACATGTCTTTGCAAAAATTAAAGAATTTTATTTCCTGTCAAGAAACTTTAGGATTCACCTTGACAAATTAGTTGGACACCCTGACCCCATTGAAGGTAGAGTAAGAGATCAGCTTTTGCAGATCTTTGATTTTGCTTTTACCTCTAAAAATGCATTGTATGATTTGAAACTAGATGCACAAATGTTAGCCTTTCTAGTATACAGCAATATGTCGTAGGAGAAATTGCTTTCCATATTTCTCATTTACTTAAATACATTTACTGTTTGCTTTTGTGGAATATATACTTTGTTTCCCAAAAGCGAGCATGGGAGTTATGTGAGTGAGGAAGGTAATCATCTATAACAAAGTTATAACCGAGTCACAAGACTTTTGGGAATTTTACAGCTGCAAACCAAAGTTCTCATGCATTATCGTAGCATTCTGTTTTGCAACGATAACGAGCTTAAAGGCTAGCATTTCTCTGTTTTTATTGAAAAGATAATCAGACTTTTGTACATTAATGATGGAATATTGGCAGCTATGATAATTTCATAGAAAACATTTTAGTGCTGCAATTTGTTTTTTTAATAAGGTTTTTTTCTTATTACTGTATTGGTATTATCTGAATTGTACAGTTGGACGCTTCACTGTGCTCTGTGGGGGACAAAATAAGGCAGAAAGGATAGAAACTGACTGAAATGAAGTGACAAAGGGGGTTTGGTCCCAAGGTAGCTACTGACTCCAGATGTGCCCTTCCAAGCTTCTTAGATTCTTCAACTATAAAATAGTGCTAACAACACTGACCTCCTTTAGAGGCTCTGGATGAGAAGCGCTAAGCAGTACTATCCTCTTCTCCTTTTGCCCGGGGCAATAGACCCATAGAGCTGTATTGTTTCCTGAGAGGCCAGGCTCTTCACGCATAAAACTGTCTTCTAGGTCACAAACTTTCAGAATCAGGAAAATTTACCAAGTCTGCATGCTTAAACCTTTTGTCTCTGGTTCAGTCTCTAAGCCTCCTAAAAAGCAGAATTCCATCACTTCTTTCATCACTCTAATATTCCTTTAAACAACTGTATCATGGGATCTATTGTACTTAGCTGTAGTATGTCTACCCTACAGTCCATGTTTTTCATCACAGGAAGCAGCTTGAACTGCTTATAACACACAGAGTATACATTTGTCTTGTTTTAGAACAGCTATATATCGTTCAGCTGGCTTTACAGCCTCTTCTGTGTCTAAAGATAAATATGTTTAAGTATAATCCTGAAGTTTTTATCTTCTGCATCATCAGCCTGCACTTCAGTTACCATTTCATATTATGCTTCTCCAGGCAGCTTTGAACAACCTTAGCTAGACAATTAAGGGAGTGAACTGGTAAAACTGCTAATTTCTCTGCCTTTCCTTTCATTCCTATCTCATATTCTCTAAGGTACACCTCTTTATCTACATGTTTCCAAGAAGGTGTTCAATTAATAACTCAGACAAGTCAGAGCTGATAGGATCTTTTCATGTATTAATCTAACTCTTCCTTTCAAACAGAGTGCCAGAAAATCACTGTTTTCATGTTTTCTCTATTTATTCTGGCTGGATTTTATTATTGAAGTTGCATGCTGTAGTCCTTTGATTCTGCTCCCAAGAGATTACTGGGGATTACAACAGTGGCCTAACAGGTAACGGGGGTTCTCACTGATGTGTTCAATAACAGTTTTCTTCCATATTGATGCTGATTTTGGATTGTTTTTGTTTATAGCGAAAAACCCGCAGACTTGGCCATGCAGGATACAGAAACATTCAGGGGTTTGTTAGTTTCTTGTGTTTGTTTGTGGTTTTTTTCCCGAGGACAAGAGTGACGCAACACAGCTGATGAGTGCAACAAAGTTATTTTCAGTGGATACAATCACACCAGTGGATACAATCAAAGGCAGGGGTTTATTGGTCCGTCCAAGCTAGTCCTTTAGCAGTTACAGAGAGCAATGTTTAAAAGCTCCCTATTCTTTCATGAGACATGAATGACAATATGTTTAGTTTCCGTCTGTGTTGGTCTTGCAGCAGGTTTAAACTTGAAATAAGAGCTAAGCTGAACTGACATTGTAAAAAGTTCTCCTGGCTCTTGTCTACAGTTTAAATGCATCTGGTCGTGAGAAGAATCTACATGATTGTCAGTGTGAGCTGAGAGGTACATGAAATGAATGAATTTCACTGGGAAAATAGGTAACCAACTAGCGAAATCATGAAGTGCTATACTGAAAAAAAAAAATATCTTTAAAACCCATCTCAGGGAGCCTTTTTTTTTTTTTTTTTTTTTTTTTTTAAATTGGAGGTGAAGGTAATGATTCTTTACTGGTGTTTTTAATACCAAAATACTACGGATGAAGTATTGCAAAAATTTCTATTCCTAAGGCTTATAAATCAATATTCTAAATGCTTTCAGAGAGAGCAGCAACCAAAAATTTGAAACAATTAAAATGGATGGCAAATCCTGGTAAATGACAAGTGAGTGGACTCTTGCTCCTGATCTTCCTTGTGAAAGCACAAGGACTTTTCAGTGAGCAGTTTGCCTGACATAAATATATAGAATCTAAAGGTAATGTTATCTAGTACAGAAATTGTTATGCAGTACAGAAAAAAATTACCCATTAATCAGCTTTTTGAAATCATCCATTTTTTCATTCAAGCCAATTTTTCATTCCCCAATCTGAGGACTTTCCATACTGATTTTTCCCTCAGGAATGCCATTTTTAATGTAGCAAACTTGTATCACCAGGACAAAAAGTTGGTTTACATCCAGTGAGGATCATAAACACATGTGGACTAATAGTTAAATTGCTGATTCTGTGATTAATATTGACCGTTGTTTTAGTTGTCAATCTGTTTCAGGGAATTCTTGTGAGTATAAAGTCCAAGTTTAATAAGCTCAGGGATACTGCAGGTCTGGAATATTTCCAGCGTTTTGCTTCTATTTTCAAGTTTATCTCGGTAGTACCACTGAAGCAGATGACATGTGGAGCCGCAGGTGTCTTGCTGGCTTGCAAGCTTGCTGTGTCACAGGGCTTGGCTACAGCACAGTAATGTTACACTGCTTTAAAATACAGTTTAGTCTTGTAATATAAGCCAGTTCAAATCACGTTTTGAGCATGTTTCTCAACTGTAAGCTCTGGCCAAGTGTTTCAGATAGTTCAGGAATACAGTTTAAAGAAAAATTATTGCAAGGAGGTACAATAGTTAAAAAGGTGAAAGTCTACCTTCTTGAAGCCATGTCCTGCAACAGGTTTTTTCTGGTTTTTTTTTTTTTTGTTTTTTTTTTTTTTTAAGCATAGTGAGGACTTCAAGTTTTTCCATCTTATTGCTTGTGCAAGGTAAAATGTGCCTTTTGAACGAGCCATTTCTAATACATAAGAGGTATGTAAGTTCATTGGTTGAAGACTTGGGAACCAAATTTGAAATCCAAAGGAAATGTTATTGAATGCTTATTGGTAGAAAGACAGATCTTGGTCCTACAGACCATGTAATGCTCGACAAGGAAGAATATGTATTGACAGCATTCCTTAAAGGCATGCTTCAAGGACAAAATTAAAACATTTCCATAGGGTGTAGTCATCAATCAACAGGAGGATGTTCTTGTACACCAAGTGCAACACAGTATAGCTTTCCAGCGACCTTAACACACTAGCCAACATAGGAGCTGCTATAGTAATTACAGATTACATTAAATATCAAGTAAAAGCCAACAGCCAACTCCTAGGCAAACCTTTTATGCATTATTATAATCATATCCTTCCCAGAAGATTCAAGGTAATAAAATTGAATTTGATAATGCAATCAGTAAAAAGCAGGTTTAAAAAAATTTCTCCTTTGTTGATAATGTCCCAAGAAATCCTAAGTTTTATATAATGCCTAATATACATAAGTGTGGAAATAGTCCCTCAGGTATATTAACAGTTTTAGTTGCACATTCTCTGAGACTGCCTTGAATTTTTTATAATTATATTTTATTAAGAAATAATTGTTATATATCAAGCGTGCATTGCACTTCAAAATAATAAAGGCTTCAGTTACCTAATATTTCAGCAATTATAATATAGAAAATTTTAGAAAGTGTGAAATTGGAAGGATTGTTCTTACATATCAAGAAGCTAATTCTTCTTCCTGAGCAACTGGCTGGGGCAGTTTGTTATGGGCCCTGAAAAAAACCCCAAAACCAAACCCCCAAACAATTAGAAATTTGACATGAAAAAAGGAGAAGAGAACAAATACTTTGCATGTAAGGAGACCAATCTTCACTGCTAACATTTCTAATATATCACTTATGACTGGATATATCCTATATTTGGTCACTTAAAGGAGCCCTAGTGGGCCTGATTTTTAGACCAAAAAGCTCCTGAACGCTTGGCATTTTGAGGGACTGTCAGAATAAGAATTTTTTTTCTGTCTTGGCCAAGATAGTGTATTTTGTTATATAGTAGAACTAGGGTTAGGTGTGTTTGAGAACTGACACCATAGAGCAGCAGCTTTTGTGAGGTTATTGGTCAGGTTTTTATTTCATACATCTCTTAAAATTTTAAAACAAGGTATATGTTATTCCCATATATCATACACAAAAGTTAGAAAAAGTTAATATTGAACAATAGTCTACAACCAGATTCGCATTCCATTTCTGTCAGCTGAAAGGGTCCAAGACCTGGCTGTAAAGCTGTTAGCAAATGAGTTGAGTCTGCATCGAACATGTCGAACATGGCTCAAAGCAGAATGTGGTGCAGATTGTCTGAGAAGGTGGTAAGACCATCAAAGATAAATAAGGCCAGGATAAGTTGGTTTCATTGTTCACAGAGAATAGAGTAGTTGAAAAAATCTAGCTCTTCAATCATTAGCCGGCATAGTGGTACAAAAACCTAGCCCCAGCCATGCCTAAATGAGAACCTGCATGCTTACTTTTTCTTTAGTTCTTTTAAACCCATAAGGAATGTTGCAGCTTTGCATTAGATCACAGCTATTACCTGAAGCAAGTATTGTCTGGGCGGTTCCCATTGCAGGGCATGGGGATACTGTTTCCACTAGGAGTTAACTGAGAGTCTGGCATTCCTGATTTCCGCAGTTTGTTAGCCACTCCAGATCTGGATAAAGTCTTAGATACGGCTTTTGAGTCAAAGTTGCCCTAATAAATTCTATTTTTACTTTTTAAAAGTCAGATTGCTTATGTAAAAACTAAATCTTAGATTCCCATCTTTTAAAAAGCAAAACCAAACCTCTCCTCCCCACCCCCTCCCACGCCCCCGGCTTGAGTTTTTATTGTTTGCTGTCGCAGAAAACCTGCCTGAAGAGAAAATGGATCAAGAAGTAGTAGTACAGAAGGCCAAAGTCAGCCCTCGTGCAGGGCCAGTGCAATAGTTGGAGGTATGCCTAATGAAACCGGGGCTGAATTTGGTCCTCTATCTTCACTATGTGACTAGAGATTCTGTTTCAGTAGTTCAGAGGTGCCCAAGAAAACTTCGTAATTGATGTTTTCCACTCATTTTCTTTCTCTGCTCGTTCTGTATTTTGGTTGAGTTGTGTTTCCCCAGCTTTCAGATGTATGCCTGAACGCTGGAAAAACTCACTCTCATGCATAATGAAAGAGGAAAAGTTACAGAGGAGGAATTTATTGGCTAGAGTCTCCATTCCTGCTCTATATCTTGCTCTACAAGCTCCCACAGCAAGTGAGTGGTAGAGCCAAGAATAGAACACCACTTCTCTGACACCCAGTCCAGTGCCTTAACCCCTGCCTCCCGTGAGAAATTTTGTTTCGGTTTTCTCTACAGTGAAAAGATAAGATCATACTTTATTTTGGTGCATAAATTGATCTCTAGGGTGTGTGAATAAGGTTGGGAAATAGCCAGAGAATAACACAATGTAAATAGTGAAACATAAGGAGGTTATATATATAACACCACAGCTTCTCAGACTGCTGTGTGTCTAGATAAAATTAATTAAAAATCACATGAAGTATTTGAGTTCTTTCAAGTTTTTTTTGATCACACAAGGTCTTCTTCAGAGAGAAAGCAGGATTTCTTTTGCTCTGCTGGGTTTTCTTTGAGGGCAGCCAATGGAGGTGTTCTTTTGCCTGTAACGTAGAGGTGCTTTTCCTCTTTGGTTGTACTTACTTTGTCGGGGATAACAGCAGGTGTTGTGTTGCCTGTTCAGGGAGAGCAAAGGAGTTTGGACAAAGGTGGAGTTAGTGTGGACTGACTAATGCATTCTAACTGCAAGGCGTTGGTATTGTTATGGATTGAGTATAATAAGGAGTAGCATGTGTAAACTCAGCATGGGGATGTTAATACGAAATGCTTAACTGCGTCCAGGATTCACAAGTGATAATGACGAGAGTGGTCTCTAGAAGTGCTGACTCAGCACCCTGACTTCTGAAACAGCCACTTCTCTCAGTTTGGTTTAGAAAGGTGTACCCTCTCCAAAACATGCAGCTGGCTCAGCAGAGGGATTCACATTGTCCTTTGCTTTGATGTCCACCAAACCTTCCATGAGATTCATGATTGCAGTTGTACTCAATTTCAGGCAACGTAAGAACTTCTCTTCTGACCTTTCCCAACATGTGAACAAGAGGCAAGTGCTAAGTGCCGCAGGTGAAAGCTGGATCCCACCTCTCTTTTAAAAGCATATAGGTTTGAAGAGTAAATATTTGTGAAAGATTTATTTCCAAAATCTCTTCACACATCATGAATGGGTGTGTATGTGTATATGCAGAGAATAGAGGTTGCTGTAAAAGGACAGAAAAGAGGTCATGGTAGCTTTCTGTCTGTGTTCTTAGCCATGCTCATTGCTTTTATATGAGCATTTACAATACAAACTGCTCAAAGGCATTTGAAAATGACCCTACATTTTTTTAGGTACCTAGGAGTGTGGATGCACAAACAAGTTGCAAGGGAGAAGCTGAAGCATGACCTTACAGCACCACTGGGACAGAGAGATCCTTCTCCACTGATGGCAAAATAACACATTTGCTTGCTCACTGGCTAGAAATGATTGGGAATTTTCTGGCAGTGCTTTACACTCAGGAACTCTTTATTTCTCACCACTGAAACGTTTTGTGGGAACATGCCAGTTTCAGTGAAATTTCTGTAATAAAAAGTTTGTTTTCAGGCTAGAATCTAGAGAGAGTGTGCTCTAACCCTGGTCTGCCTGTCTGAGACAAAGGATTTAACTCCCAAAGTCTTCACATTCCAGGGGAGCCCTAATTCTGGGTTATGATGTTGTCAGAGTGCTCTTTTCCTGTGCTTTTGTAAAAATAACCCACCCCCTCCCACAAACAACAAACAAATCCCACTTCTAAGTTAATCTTGCTGCAGTTGGGAATGCTTCTGAAATTTTGAAATGATTTCTGAGATGGGAAAAATTATTTTTCTTCTCTATCAACTTTGCACCTCACCACTCCGTCATGAACTTTGCATCTGAGATTTTGTCTTTGATGAATGAGCTCTCAGCCATAAAGACTGCTGTGAACTAGGCTTAAGGACTTTCCTGAAAAATGAAAACGAAGAGGCTAAACCACAGTTACCTTAGGAAATGGGAGGAAGGAGAAAAATGATATCTTCACTCTCCTGCCTCTTCTGCAGGGTTTTGTCATTCATTCTTCAGCCACATTCTCTGCCTGTGGATGCTGGCTGATCTTGCTCAAATGTGAGATGCGGATAGAGCATTGTGGTGCTATCAGGGTGGGTGTCCTGGGTTCTGAGCTGGCAGGGGGCCACAACATCTCTGGGGACTCATGGCCAATGCTCCAATGGCTCTTGTGTAATTGATCCCTCCACAAATGCCACCCTTGCTGCTCCATCTAAGGCAAGCCACATATTGTCTTGGCTTTTCACCTTCATGGGCTTTTTTGATTGCTACAGTTAGAAATGCCAGCTACACTGTAAAATAAACAAATGGAAATTTCCTCTGTTGTTCTTTCTGGAACCTGATGTCTATTGTTATTTACTGCTTGTTGTACTTGAGGCTATGTTTTTTTATTTTTGCCATTATCTGTGTGACGACTGAAAGGAAAGGGCTGAATTTTGACCTCAGATAAGTGTGAGATGACTACTGTTTATACTTTGCCTTCTTCCAGGCAGCAGTTACCAAGAGGCTGCTCCTTCAGGCTGCAGAGCTGTCAGAGAACTCATGGTGATATCTTTACATGGGGTTGCATAAAGTGAAAAAAATTAAATCTTACAAATCACTACATAGTATATGCATCCCCCTCTGGGAAGATGCTGGGGGAAAAAATGGTTGAACAGCTGTTTAGTGTGCTATTAGAGTGCACTCATATTATGGCGATGAGTGCAGAATGAAAGAAACAATATAGAAAAGCAAATGGGAATATTTTAGAAAATATTCCAAAGACATATTGAAAAAGGACTACTTGGTAGTCAAAGTATCACGTTACTGTACTTCATGACTCTCATCTAGAAAAGTGGGGCTTTAATATATGCTGGGTTTAAGTGTCATCGAAATCTTTTGGGATTCCATATCTAGCAGAAAGTTCTGAGCAATGGTATCTGTACTTATGTCCTAAGCAGAAGTAGCAGCATAGAACGTATAAGGGAGTAATTCCTATCTGATGTGGAAGGAATTGAACACACTCGACTTCTGTCAGCTGTAAGTGCTGTCTGTATATGCCTTGTATTGATATAAGGTGTTGGTCGATATGCGCTTTCATATAAGCCTCAACAAATTGAAATAGCAGTGCTCTAATGATATCTTCCTTCTTAACGTCGCTTAGAAATGGTTATCAAATCAACTATGAATATAGTCCTATAAAGTTTGTCAGTGCCTACATGTTTTAATACTAATGAGTCCTATGCAAAAAGTAGTTTGAAAACTGTTCAAATAGAACAAACATGGTTTATCTCAGCCAGTGAGGAATTCTTAAACAAAATTCCTAGTGAAGGATTGCAATGGAACAGAATATTTGCTGGGCACTGCAGGGCAAAAGAAGCCAAAAATTCAGTTTTTCTGAATTATTTTTGTGAGTACCTCAAATTTGCTTCTGACAAACTGTTTATTTAACTTTAAATTTTAATAAATTGAAGGCTTTTTTCATTTCTAGGTTGGTTTTACTCAGTCTTTGAACTTTGAACCTGGTCATTTTAATTCAGCAGGGACTGGGGGATGAGGTTCTTTGTTTTGGTACAATAAACATTCTATAACTAGCCATCATTTTCTGTTCCCTGCTTTCATAACTTTTGTTCTTTATGTGATGCTATTTGCATCTTAGCTACAGCAGGCATTAAATAAGATATTTAATTAAAAATGTTACCAGACAGCCAATTTAAGATCAAAGATCACATGCTATCAGAGATCCAGTACTTTGATACCACAGTAATAGGTACCTTAGAAATAGTCAGATTGGTTAGATTAGATAGTCATTTATTTTAGCTTGTTTCCTTTTTCTTAGTACTCATTCCAGATACTGTAACCTGCTAGAAGTTTTAAGGAGAAACAGTATTTTTTAAAGTAAAAAGTAAAAGGCTTCCAGTTTAAACCAAACGGATAAAAAAATTATAGAAGTAGGAAAACGAGACCTTTAGAATATATATAACCAAAAGCATAATAAACATTGACTGGGAGCATAATCCTGAAAGCTAACATAAGTCTGTTTGTTGTAACAAACATTTAGTCTAATTTAATCTTCGAATGTATTACTGCCAGAAAGAATAGAATTTACCGGCTCTAATGTGTTGGTTACTCTTAAAATTCTACTTTAACTATTGATGCTGATAGTGTCACCCACTGAAAAGACCATTGTAATTATCATTGTCATCCATCTCAGTGAAGTCTATGCATGTGTATTATTTACAGATCATTCTTTAAACTACTAAATAAGTTGTATACTGAGATGGAAACAAGAGATACAATTATGCTACATTGCCATCAGAGCACAACAACAGTGTGTGAATTTGAGCTCTTCTGAGTTAAGAGCTTGTGATACAATACTCCAAAGAAAGCAAAGGCAGTGTTAGTTTGTTACATGGCAGTGCACCTGCATGGCTAATGCTCAGGGCTCACAAGACATTAATCACCTTTGAAAAGATGCAAGAACCCTCCACTTCCAACATAGCCTGTGGCAGTTAATGGAACCGGCCAATGTGTTTTTACCTGTTTACTTTTGGTTTACTACTGAATTACTTTGATTTTAGATTAAGTAATCTAAATGTCTGTTTGGGAGAGAACAGTATTTTTTTTGTATTCTTTCACACTTAGAAATTACTTTAACAGCTCTTCCGGCTAATAAATCATAACTAAGTTGGTTTCTAATGCATTTGAATTATCAGCCAGTATGCGCAGAATGTTATCGCTTTTCATGTGTTACAGATAGGGGAGGTGGAAAAGTGGTTTTAAAATGGTGTTGAGCTACTGCAAAGATTTTCCATTTGCTTCTCAGCCATTGCCTTTCTGCAATCTCGGGGCGATTGCATTTAAGTGGTAGGGGTACAGTCTGCCAGGAGGGATGCTCTGCAAAGCTTCCGTTGACACCAATGGAACCCAAAAAGCTCTTAACTGGGCAAAGAGCTGTGACTCTCCCAAACGGACAATGGAGCAGAACTCTCGTTCCCACTTACCGACCCCAGCCATCTTTACCCCAAAAGACTTTAAATGACTTTCCATTTTTACTTGCCCCAAAGTGGCTTTGGAAACATGGCAGAAATACAAATAAATGTAGAAAGGAGTCAGTCTAATCGGGCATACAGTTCTCAGAACTTCATTACTCTTCGTTATCTGAAAAACTGCAAATAAGAAAGCAAATGCTGGCAGGGCAGAGATACATTGTCACATTGTAAATTTTGCATTAAGAGAGATATTTCTGAATGCTAAAAGAGAACCTAGGATCCAAAATTTGGTACTTGGATTCATTCTTGTGTATGAACACTATTTTTAGAAATGAACTCAATTGAAAAATCCTTATTTTCCATGTAAATGGACATCTTGTTTAAATTCAGAGGCAAAAAAACCCTGGGGTTAAGTGTAAGACCCACAATTCAATTTGCATGTTGAGTAATTCAGACTGTAATAGAAGCTTTGTCATGTTAAGGTTAGGTCTTTCCTGTGGCTGTTCAAGTGGGCTCTAAAGACTTTTTAACGTGTTGCAGGATATTACAGGGGGAAGGTTTGACCTGCGTCCATTTTTTTTTTCAGACCCACTTCTGCAGGTTTCGTCACACTTCCCATGTCTTGCACGTGGGACATTGCTGAGGGCAGGATAGGTGCCCAATTGCCTACATACAATTTCATCAGGAAAGGTATATGATTTATTGCCCTGTAAAGGGTTTTGACATGAAGCCTGTGAAAAGCACTATATAAATGCCAATACAATATAAAACGTCACACAAATACTTTACTCATTAATTCCGACCCTGTGCTTTTGTACTGGAGAGAAATGGGAGTGAAATATGAATGTGTTCCTTATGCTTTAAAGGGAAAAATGGGTTTGCGGATTTTATGAAGGCTGATGTGTTAACCTGCTTTTGTGGTTCCTTTAAAGACAGGCAGCAAGAAGCCCACTCTTTGCCTGGTAGTAACACTGTGGATGAAAGCAGATAAAGTTCCAACAAAGGGAAACTCCGCCTTAAGGATGATGGTCCTTGGCCATGATATTGCTCTTATGACACAGACGATTTCATTTTTTACTTCAAAATTTCTTTTCTTCAAGCACTACTAGCTGGAAGTGCCAGCTTTCTGCCATCACCCCATTTCATTTTCCCCCCTTATATTTTGTCTTATTATCTTCCCTAAACAGCTTAATAACCAAAGCTTCCCCAGCCTTCTTGGCATTGGGCAGGCCTCTTGCTGATTGTGGCTTCAGCAAAAGAAAACGTGCTTTGAGGGAGTGTTTTGCTGACCCATTGGAGCTGAGCAGTGCTTGTTGCACTTCTTCATGGTGTTGCCCAAAGTGGACAACAGCTCCTTAAAGCCCGTATCTCACCAGTCTTCAGCTGCTTCCTTCTGGGAAGCCACTGTGAGAGGCCACGGAGGAAGGGGAAAACCATGAGAGATACCAGAAAACTCTCACCTTCTGCAGGGATTTTCTAGCCTTGCCCAGTTCACTGTACATAGTGGGAGTCAGTCTGGCCCAGTTGGTATACATCACAAAAGGCTTATATCTAATCAGCTGAGGTTTTCTCTCACCCTCTGACCCACCTGCGTGGTGGGGCTTCAGTTTTTTTAAACCTTCATACATCAACTTTAACTACTGCTGAGTACCGAGTAAAATTTACCCTATTTCTTTATTTTTATTTCAGGTTTCTTTTCAAATTCCTTCCCCCTTCTGTGTTTCTCTGTGATTTTGATTATTTCTATTTTCACTTTTAATAGGATGTTCACTTTCTGCTGATCTTTGCTGACATTTTTCCCTTTTGATTTGTAGTACTATTAATTTCCCTCTGTTCAATGTTTTGTCTACATTCAGAACATGTTTGTTTTTCTCTAGTGGCCTGTAATTACTTTCCCCCTCCTTCTCCTCTTTAATTTTTCCAATTTCATCTCCACTGATGCTCCTTTAAGAGCAAGACATACTGCGGGTAACCTCTTGAGGATATGACGATATGACTTTTTTGGCCAGAAAGTGCTTTAACTCTTGGAACAGAGGTTGGGTTGAGGATATTGATTGCACCTCTCTCTGGTAAATTGGTAAATGAGGTTTTTGGTTGCAGCTAGTTAATATGTGAGTCCCGTTGAATGTTTGGGACTGGTCCTGCATTGCCATCTTCTAGCGGGACTGGGGGCAGAGGCAAGCCAACCCTCCTGTGGCACCTTAAAGAAAGCTGAGACCTCCAGCTCTTGGGTTTGATGAAGTTTCTCTCTGTTTCAGATGAGGGATGGAGGAATGCTGAGACTAAGAGACCAGTACAAAGTAACCCAGGAATTCTGTAAGGAAGTAGAAAATCAGATTCCATTTTCTGGTGTCCCCATTCAGCACACTGACCTCCACCCTGCTCTTTCAGTCTAGCCTCTAGCCTGTTAATCTTTTTCTGCTTTTCTTTCAGTCTCAATGTTGTGGAAATTCAAGTCCTTCCTAGGGGCAGATCTACTCCATTTCTGTACCATTTTCATGGGGAAATATTTCTAGGGGAGTATTTTCAATGGCTTACTGCTACCTTGTACTTGTCTCTCAGCCTACGAATGCAGTTCATCCTTCCCAGCCCCACTGTTTTCAGTGGCACTTTCACCAGGGACAGGATAATTCCAGGCCAGTTGGAAATTCGGTGCGAGCTGGGCTTCCTGACGAGCAGCTACACCAGGCCCTGGCCGTGTGGCCCGTTCAGACCCACTGGTGCTTGCTTTCTGCCTCCCCCCGGGCAGCGCGCAGCGTGGGGTGTTCCACCCGTGCTCTCTACCCGGGACCGGCCGCGGTCATGCCGCGCCGTGGCCGCCAGGGGACGCCGCAGACCGCGGGGCGCCGCGCAGCGCGGCGCAGAGGCGCGTAGGGGCGCGCAGGGGCCGGGGCGAGCCCCAGCCGCAGCGGCGACACCCGCACAGCTCCGCGGGGCACCGCGGCTGTTCCTGCGCGTAGCGAGCGGCGCAGCGCCGGGCTCCGGGGGCGCGCAGTCGTTAGCCGAGGATTTCTCCCCGGAGATGGGTCTAGTAGCGCTACCGGGGGGCGACGGGGGCACCGGCGTTTTTGCTTCCCCGCCTCGAAAGTCGTTTAAAGGCACCAGCACTGGACGCAAACAGGGAGGCTTTGTGCAGGCGTGTGCGCGAAGCACTGTGCAAAAGAGGGAAAAACAAAAAGAAAAAAGAGGGGGTGGGGGGGAAAGTGGTCATAGTAGGTTTGTTAAGGAATCCGGTAAGTTATAGGAAGCAAAATTAAATGTCTGGTGCTTACACGACGGCATGTTTTACAAGGGAGAAGGAAACTGTGCAGAAAATGCATGGGCTTTTATTGTTGGTTTTCATTGCCTGTATTGTGGTGGATGCTTTATGCTACGGAGAGCAAGTTTAATTGAACCAGATCGCTGATTTCATATAGTAGGGGGCATGGGGTGGTTTTTTTTTGTTTTGTTTTGTTTTCGGAGTTAACTGTTTCGGGGACTAGAGGCAGGCAGGACTGGGCTCTGCAGCCTCGGAGTTTCGAGACAGCATATAAAAACACATGACATAAATACAAACACCAAGCCCGATTATCAAAGCCTCAATCTCTCGCTCTATTATTTTCCCTTGTATTTGGAGCCTTTTTTTTTTTTTTTCTTTCCCTTCTTTTTTTAATCACATCTGTCGTTCCCAGCCTTTCCCAGGACTGCAAAGCAAAGTGGACAGCTTCCATGTGACCACCTAGTACAGGAGGCATTTTCTATTGGGAAACTTTGGAGTGGTTTTCTCCTTTCCTTTCCTTCTGAGAGGTCAGAAAAGAAAATGCGCTATCTTCGCAGTGATTAAAGTCTCCGTATTTGTCTTCAGACTTATAGGGTTTATCCAAACTTTTGTGTGTGTGTATTCCCGCCCCCCCCCCCCCCCCCCCCCCCCCGGCTTCTGCGCATTTGTAAAGTAGCCCCATCTAGCAATGATAAATATCCCTGTTGATCACTTGATTGATTACCTCTCGGAAAGGTCACGCGGGCTTGCAGTAATTTCCTTTTGCCTAAGGCTCCCTTTTCACTTTTACTCCCGCACGACAGCTCCAAGTATACAGGATCTTTATTTTTTATTTTTAACCCCTAAATAGCTCCCCGAAAACAATGCGTTGGTGAAAAGAAGGAGGGAAACCAGCCGGCGGGTCCGCGCTGCCCCAGCCCTCGCCGCGCTCTCCCGGGGCGGGCTCGGGGAGGGAGAGCCTCCCTCCCCTGCTCTCCTGTGGACTGAGAATTCGGATTTAAACAACCAGACAAGCTATTAATTTACCCATGCTACCCAGGGTCCTGAACCCAATTAATTTCTAATAATTACAGCCCAAGGGGGCTGGAGAGATCCCTCTGCCTCTTTCTAGCCTTGCCACTTCGCGGCACCGAGGTCAGCATATAATAATAAAGTGTATATTTTGAAAGTGATCAGCAGAACAGTGAGTTATTGCAATGAATGAAAATTGTTTCCATTTTGGCTAATTGAGCCCGTGGCTGAAAGCTGGAGTTCTGAGACTAAATAAAGAGGACTGTTTCATTTCGACGTGGACTGGAAATCCCTGCATAGCTTTTCGGTCACCCAGCAAGAAGCTTCATTTCTTTACAGCAAACCTGAAATCAGGCGTTGGGTAAACAGTATTAATAATTGCATTACAAAGATTAAATTAATCTTACTGGTAGCTAGGAGAATATAGATTGAGATTGAATAACACGATGTAAAGTTCACTGCACAAAGACAATAGCACAACAAATACCTCGATGAAGAATTCCAACTTTTCTCCAAGTAAGCTGCGGGGCTTGTTCGATTATAATGCAAGGAAGAGAAAATTTCCTGTTACGGGGAATGCGCTTAAACCTGTGTATGAGGGGGTGCGTTTTGTTTCTCAGCCTGTATTAGAAATAGATTTAATTCCACCCATCCATCTAGAAAGAAATCACCAAACATAAACCAAAACCAAATAACGAACCCAAACTTAAATATTTCTTTCTGGCCGTGGATCTGCTGAAAACGAGCCCTCATCCCCGCCGCCAGCCGCTTCCCACCCGGGAGGGAGCAGAGGCAGCCGGCGCGGAGCTGCCTCCCCGCACGAACGAAACGGATTTCCCGGGGGGCTGGCCGGGACCTTTCGGGAAGGGGGCCGAGCCCGGCGGGGCTGCGGCGGGCGATGCCAAGGGCCGCCGGGCAGGCGGGCGGGCGCCGGGGGGCGGCCGTGGGGTGGCCCGGGACGGCGGCCGGGTGCCCCGGGCGGGCGGCGCGGCACCTGCCGGGCTCCCGGGGCCGCTGGGACGGCGGGCAGGTGGCGGTGACAGGCGAGCGCGGCCGGGGTCAGGGCTGCCCGCCCGGAAAACACGCATCTGCGCGCCCGGCCCGGCCCCGGGGCTCCTACGTGTGCTCCCCGCGGCGCCGCGCTCGGCCGCCCGGGCGGGAGAGGGGTCCGCGGGCAGGGGGAAGGACGCGCACCCCTGCCCCGGCGGCGGTTTTGCCGGGCTCTCCGTTTAAACTGGGGGGCGGGAGGTGCGGGGCGGGGGCAGTTTTGCAAAGTTCCCCGGCGTTTTCGGTTGTCCCAAGTGAACCGGCGCCGCAGGTCGGTGCGGGGGGATGATTTGGGGACACCCCGGTGCAGCCCCGCAAGGAAAGGCGCTGCCGGCAGCGGGGTCGGGGGTCGGGTACAGCCCGGCTACCGAGGGCAGCCCCGGCTCGGCCCCGCGCATCATCCGCGCATCCCCCGCACAGCCGGGGAGCCTCTCCCTGCCGCCGCCGGGGCAAGAGGGGCCCAGCTGCGCCCAGGGCAGCCCGGGCTGAGCACCCCGAGGGCTGCAGGGGGTCTGCGACCAGGGAAGGCCGAGCCCCACGCGTGTGAGCAGCCTCGCAGCGCCCGGCCCTCCTGCCCTTCCTGCTCCTTTTGTGCACCCCTGCCTCGCTATGGGGTGGTGGGGGGTTGGGCACAGAGCAGCTGCGTGGCCCCGAAAAAAACACAACAACTAAATCCAATTTGCAAATTAAAAATAACGACGGGCATCGAGGACGGTTCCGCAGAGCGGGTTCAAGTGCTTGCGCCTGTCTGCCGGGCGTTTGGGGGAGCAGCGTGGGATCCGCAGTGCCCCCGCCCCACGCGCAGGGGTTGTCACCGGTGGGGTGCGGAGGGCGCTGGGCGGTGGGGGCCGAGCCGTCGGGGGGGCTCCGCGGGCGGCCCCGACCCGCAGCACCGGCAGCCGGGGAGGCGGGGGGGGGGGGGGGGGGCGTTGAAGGGGGAAGGGGAGATGCTGAAGATTTTATTAAAACAAAAAGTTGAGCAGCGTGTATGTACTGGCGCAGCCCCGAGTCTGAAAGATTGTAATTTTCTTTTATGGTGTCTGGCAGGATTTGCAACAGATATTAATGGGAACATAAATAGCGCATGGAAGGTATTGAACAAAACTGTTTAATGCAAGGAGGTTGTACCAGAGGAAAATCTATATGTAGTTTGGATTGATTCATACCTCGGACACAGCCATCCCCTAAAGGAGTTCCCAATTTCTGCGCGCTCCCTCTTTGATTGGCAAACCCTGTAATTAAAACAGATTAGAGCGGTCGCTGTTACTGTTTTAAAAGAGCTTTTTTTCTGCCAAACTGGTGGTGGCTGAACCGAGCTCAAGGTGGGGGAAAAGCGTGTACGCTGGGGAAGTGTGCGCTTTAATGGTACTCATACATAGTAAAACATATTATCAAATTATCTGTATATATGCAGAGATCTACGATAATTGCGGCCGGTTGAGAATAAACTATGTAAATGTTGAAATAACACAGAACAGCATAAATATCCCGTTGAAAAAAAAAAAGAAAGAAAAAAAAAGATTAAAGCAGAAAAAGGGTGTAATTTCTCCCTGCCCCTGCCCCTGCCCCGGCGGGAGCGCGGGTCTCCCCCCTATAACCCCTCCCGGGTGCGCAGGCAGCGGAGCGGCCGCTCCGCGGTCGCGCAGCCCGGCGGCGGCTGCCCGCCTCGTCCCGGCCCGTCCCGGCCCCGGTGCCGGCTGTCAGGGTCCCCACCGGCGGTGATGGATCGCTGCAAACTTTTTTTTGGCGGCGCTGAAATGTTGAAGAGCGGGGGGGAGCCGCCCGTGCGCATGTGCGAAGGTGTCCAAACTGACAATGCTGGAGAGATAGCGAGCCGGGATTGAGAGAAAGGGAGAGTGTGTGTGCGAGAGAGGGAGAGGAGAGAGGGAGAGGGGGAGCGAAAAAGGAGGAAAAGCTCCGGGAGGAAAAAAAAAAAAAGCCCCCCCCCCCCCCCCCCAACCCCACGCCAGCATCGGCCGCGGGACTGGCAGCATGCGATCCAAAGGCAGGGCGAGGAAGCTGGCCGCAAGTAGGTGCAATACCCCTTTCTCTTGGCTTTTCACCCTCCCTCTCTGCCATGTTGCATAGACATGTCTGATGCGGCGCGGAGCTCGCGGGCAACCTGCAGCATCCCCCCCCGCAGCGCGGCCCGGCCCGGCCCGGCCCGGCGGGGAGCGGGGTGGGGGGGCGCGGCGGCCGGAGCCGGGCTGGGGGCTGCGGGCTGCCGGCGGGCGGTGGGGAAGGAGTTGAGGAAAAGTTCAGTGGCGAGCGCTGGAAGTTGCTGCTGCTGCTGCTGCCGGGGGCTGGAGTGAGGGGGGGTCGGGAAAGGGGGGGTGCGAGTGGCTCCGGGCCCTATAGTGGGCGCTGTCGGCTGCCGGGAGGGCTGGGGGCCGCGGGGGGGTGCGTGTGTGTGTGTGTGTGTGCGTGTGCACGGAGGGGCAGCGGCGGCTCTGCGGGGGAGGCGGCGAGCCCGGGCGCAGGTAGCCGGTGCGGAGCTACCGGGGACACCCCCCTGCCACGGCCCTGCCGCGGGCTTCTGCCAAAACCTCCCCCCCCCGGCACCAAACCGCGCGTGGGAGCGGAGCGTGCGCGGGGCGGCGGAGCGGGGCGGGGGGGGCCGCCTCGCGTGGCCGGGATGCCCCACGCCGGGGACACCCGGGGGGGGGAGGGGGGGGGCAGAGCGGAGCAGTTCCCAGCCTGCTGGAGTCACCCGCTAAAAGTTGATGTAAATGTTGTAATTTCAGGCGTTTTTCCAGCACTTTTTATACAGTTTGGCCGCCCGAAGGTCTGTGTTCCGCGAGGCGAGGGCTCGGCCGTCCACACGCAAAGCCCGACTTATTTAATTATTTGTCTTACGCTCACCCCATCTGTTTCTCCTTTATGATAGGGATCTTTGCCTTTAACTGCTGCAGTGTTGGGGCGCTTTTTTTTTTCTTCCTTTCTTTTTTTAAAAAGAGGGAATCAACAACAAAACTTTGCCAGCTTTCGCGTCCTATTTTAAAAGCAGCTGATGTCTTTATTTTCTCTGACACATCTGGGCAAGTTTCATTTGATATCCATGGCGATGGCAACTCACATTCCCGAGTGAAAAAAAAAAATGGGCAGGAGAAAAAAAAAAAAAAAAAAGTCAGATGAAATGTTGCATAAGTTGCGTGACGTAAAAAGCAGATGGTTATTTACTTTTTATTTGTGAAGGGGAAAAAAATAATAGAGGAGCGTGGAAAAAGGGAAGCGAAAGATGTCTCCGGATCATCATCAGCTTTTCTGTGAACCTAACAATAACAGCAGCAACCTGCATTTGATTAGGTGATATTAAAGTGGATAATCCAGCGCCCACAATTTGAAAACAAATGTTGTTAAATCTCCAGGTTGCCATCCCTGCTTTGGAGCTAATTATGGAAAAAAAATCTCACGTGCCCGACAAAATCCGTCAGGTTTCCTTGCCTCTCCCTTGCTTGCCTCTCTGCGCAGCGATGCAGGGCTGCTCCTGCTCCTGCTCCTGCTCCTGCTTCTGCTTCTGCTCCGCGGGCGAGATCCGACCGTCTGCAAAGTTTCTGCTCTGGGCTGCGCGTCTTGGCTTTCGCTGCAGCAGCAGCAGCAACAGCAGCACTTTCCACCCCAGACAGATGCGTTGCATTAAATAATCCTTCGGCTACAATCCGCTCATAAAGGAAATAATATTTTAAAAAGCTGGGATTTTTTTTTGGTATGTGTTTCGCAAAGCTGTTTCTTTCACCCCTAAGAGCGTCTCAGTTTCATGGCAAGTGGAAAGGAGGGTTAGAGGCGACCCCTGCAATTTAGTCGTTCGAAAGGAAAAGTTTTTAGCTTTTCAGTTCTTTCTGGCTGGGTTGGGAATAGAAAATACTTTGTAGCCTTCACCCTCTTACGTGGAAAACGGTACAGATCGGGATCAAGCGTGCTTCTTTTATTATTGCACTTTTACTGCTTTGTGCGTGAAGGTAAAATCGCCCCGACTGCGTGGCTGGCGCTAATAACCCAGGAAAGCTTTGTCCTCTTAATTAAGGGAGGTTACCTGAAGCGCGCATTTTCTTGACCTCGGTGTAAAATTGCTAAAAAATAATGTTGAGGCTTTGGTGTCGTCCACCCCCGCCCCCCCCCCCCAAAAAAAAAAAAAAAAGTAAAAAATAATCAGAAGAAACACAAAGAGCTACGCAGGGAATAGCTATTGAGTTTTCAAAATGCCCAGCTGTAAAAATAAGGGAAAAGCCACGCTGAGGTCTCTCCTTGCCACACTTTAGGGAGGCGGCCGGTGAGAGCGGGGCCGGGGCCCGGCGCTGCGGGCCCGAGGGATGCGGGCCCGGCCGGCCGCAGCCGCGCTGCACCTGTGCGGACATCCCGCTCCGCTCCGCACCGGGACAGGACCCGGCCCCCGGGGCAGCTGCTTTTCCACTCGGGTGGGTTTGTGCCCGTCTGGTGAAACCGTATCCCCGAATAACCCCCGCCCCACCACGGGCCGGCGCAGCCCTGCAGCCGGCCTGAGGTAGCCCCCTGCCACCCAGTAGCCTCATAAAGAGACAGAAGGTGATCAGATTAGGGGAACACACGTGAATAAGGAGGCACTTGTTACTTTTACACTTTATCACCACTTTTTTACAGGCAATTTAGTGCAGTCAAGGTAGATCCAGATCCCTCTAACCATCTGAGATAGTAAAATAACACTTTCCTAAGTTTCAGCAGGTTTTCCTGCGCCTGTAATTTGCCTCAGTCTAGTACTTAAAAGGCTTGATTGAAAAACAGAGCTGGCAAGTTTATTTGCCTGTTTAAGACTCTGTCCGGGAATTTGTTTTCGAGCAGGGAAACGTTTGCCATGTCCAGGCTCCCGGCCCTCGCAGCGATGCTGTTTATTTGCCACCGCTTCACCATTACCTCGGCCTCAGCGCGCCTCCGCTGCCGCTGACACCGTGTGTCGGTGCCCCCCCCAGCTCCGCCGCGGGGCCCGCCCGTCCCCGCCGCGGCTGCCAGCGGCTCGGCACAGCCCCGGCACCGGGCACCGGGCACCGGGCACCGGGGCGCTGAACGCCGGCCCTGGGCTCGGCCCGGCCCCGCGGCATCCCCGGCGCGGCGCTGTCCTGTCCCCGGGCGGCTTCAGCGCGGCGGCTGCGGACACGGGAGGCTGCGGGGACGGGCGAGACAATCCCATTACATGCCGGGCACATTTTCACCAGGCACTTCATTAACCCTTTTCAGGGCGGAGAGCGTGCGTGTGGCTTTTCGCTCCCTCTTTCTGCTTTTTCTTCTTTTTTCCACCTCGCTCTCCCTCCTTCCCTTCTCTCTTTCTCGCTCTCTTTCTTTCCCGTTCTCTGTGTCGCTCCCCCCCTTTTCTTTTCCCCTTTCTTTTCCCCTTTCTTTTCCCCTTTCTTTTCCCCTTTCTTTTCCTTTTTTTTTCCTTTTTCTTTTCCTTTTCCTTTTCCTTTTCCTTTTCCTTTTTCTTTTTCTTTTTCTTTTTCTTTTTCTTTTTCTTTTTCTTTTCCTTTTCCTTTTCCTTTTCCTTTTCCCTTTTCCTTTTCATTTTTTCTTTTCCTTTTCCATTTTCCTTTTCCATTTTCCTTTTCCTTTTCCATTTTGCTTTTCCTTTTTCCTTTTTCCTTTTTCCTTTTTCTTTTCCATTTTCCTTTTTCCTTTTTCTTTTCCATTTTCCTTTCCTTTCCTTTCCTTTCCTTTCCTTTCCTTTCCTTTCCTTTCCTTTCCTTTCCTTTCCTTTCCTTTCCTTTCCTTTCCTTTCCTTTCCTTTCCTTTCCTTTCCTTTCCTTTCCTTTCCTTTCCTTTCCTTTCCTTTCCTTTCCTTTCCTTTCCTTTCCTTTCCTTTCCATCTCTATTTCTCTCTCTCCCACTGTCTCTTACTTGGGGTCAACAGTCACCACTCAATTTGGGACCAACTTTGTGGTGCTGCAGTAGGTGACACCGCCTGGGGCTGAGTCCATGGCCAAGCTCCCTGGTGCCTTCCAGCTGCTCCCCGGCCGTGCCGGGCCAGCCATGGTGCAGGGCAGAGAAAGGACATAAAGGAAAAAGACGGTCCAAAAGGCAAGCTCATTATTAATACAGCCCTGCTTGTAAATGAAAAATGTAACCCTTGTTAATTAACGCTGTTTACATGGGGTACAAGAAACTTAAGAAATGTTTCTACAAAGGGGAAGGAACTGTTTACAAAACTCTTTCAAAAGTGTGACATATTGCTGCAGTTCCAGCACTAAAAAGCCAAACACACTTACACGCCTTTGAAGTTGGCTGGCTGAGGCAACATTATTTGAGTCGGATTCAGATATTGCTTGTGGGTATAACTAATGGCTTTTACCTAGTTAGTGGGCTGGGAGGGGCGAGGGCCTGGGCGCCGTGGCCATTGGGTCCCTCTGGAGAGCTGGGGCTGGCTCCCTGCCAGCTCTGTACAATGTCAACATTGAATATTTGAATTCCCAGACTCTATTTAACAACTTTCTAAATAAATAAACTCATTGTGTGTCTGTGTTTAAAATTATTTCACCTCTTTCATGAAAGCTACAGCATCTTATTACACCGGCCTCTCAGGCTGCTTTTCCCCCTTTTCTTTCCAAACAAACACAAATGGGGCTGAGCACAGGGATTTTTTTTACTGCCTCATATCTCTCCCTCTCTCCCCTTCTCACTTTCTGTCTGTCTTCTTGCAAAGCATGAGTGGAGCTGCTCAGACATCCCACGATGTCCTTAGTGGGACGGCTCTGTGCGCCCTGCTATCTAATCATAACTAAAACCAAAGCCAGGTTCACCAAGTCGGTTAAATATTAATCATTTCTAAAAGGAGGCCCATGTGAGTGCCATTGCTGCAGCGGTGCCCTGTACATACTCAATCATTTTGGCTGCTGTACCATAGGCGGGCTCCAGGGACAGCTTTCATTGTTGTTGCCATAAATGGCTATTAGTGTTCATATTCACCTATTCACCTAGTTATTTAAGTGCACATAAGTGTGTATGTGTCTGTGCTTACTGTATACGTGTGCATATGTGTGTGTTCATGACATAATCTTTCGGTTTATGCACAGAGATATATCTCTCTGTGCGTGTGTATATATATGTATAAAATACCTATATATGTACATGCACATACAGAGAGAAAGGCAAGTAAATACATTTGATATCTGCGATTGCAGTTGATGTATGTACTGGTTTAGAAAGGGACTGTGGCATGCATAGGCTACAGGGGTGCTTGCAGCCTGTGTACCTACAGGCTCAGAAATCTGGGTGTGTATAGGGAACACAGAGTTGGTATACAGAAGCCTATGTGTTGTTCCCTGGGATGCTTCCAAAATGCACTAATTGCCTACTTCTGTGGTGGGAGTATTCATTGTCAAATATTTATTGACTTCACGTGTAAGTAAAGGTGTCTTGACAGAGAAAGTATTTCTGGCTGTCCTGGGGAGCACAGATCCCTGATGAAGCTGTGTAAGTTGTTCAAGAAGAAAGTGGAATGAATTTTCTGTCAGGACAGGTACATGCTGCGGGAGGATAACTGAAAGCATCGGTGGTTGCTGCAGCCCAGGGTGACTGAGGAAAGGGCAGTGGGGAAGCAGATGGAGTTTCATAAATCTCAGCTGATGAATCCTTGTCCACATAAATTGCCTTGCTTTGCAGTAAACCACTTTCTAAACACATGTACTGTAACTTTGGAAGGGCTTGTTCAGACACTTAGGTTTCCGACCAAGAATTCATGATATTTGTTTATTTAAAATTTAACTATGTTTGCTGTCATTTTTTTGGAGCAACTCAATGCTCTTTTGCCGTAACTTGATACAATCAGTTTTACATCATTTCAGTTTAGTTAGGCAAGGAGTGTCTTATGAAGAACAGAAAGAGGTTTTTAATCGTACGTGGTTTTCAGACTAGCAGATACAAATGTTGTATTATCTAGTAGGCAGAGGTAGAACTGGACAAATGCAGATTAGAAATACAGTTTATATTCTAAGTAGTGAAGGTATTTAACCAGTAAAACAATTTACCAAGAGCTGGGTGGATTTCAACATCACTGGAATTCCTTTGTCTTAATTAAGGTTGGCTGTTTTTCTAAAAAGATATGAGCTAATCCAAACAGGAATTAATTTAGGGAATTCCTGTAGCCTATATTGTACAGGGGGGCAAACCAGACCCCTCTTCCTGGTTTTATAATCTGTGCACCTAGTTAAAGCTGTGTTGTTTCAAATGGAGACATAAGCTCAAGGCTGGGATCACAGGAATGCACTTAAAAACTAAATGGCCATTAAAAAAACCTGGGTTCAACTCAGGCAATGCAGAACCAATGTCTGGCTCAAAGTCTTTTCCATCCTTACCACTGCTTACCTGTACCACAGGCATCCCTGGAGTCATGCTGGGCTCAGGGGTGCCCTGTCTCTGAGTGTAAAGGCAAAGGCAAAGATGAGTTTTGCAAAGATGGAATGGGGTGTACACGCTGAGGTAAGGATACAGAGAAGGGGGTTTGGGGTCACAGAGGTTTGGCTACTGTTCTGCCATGGCTTTCCAGTGCGTTCTGCCATGTTAATGTGCAATTGGTTACTGCTGCAGTTCTTAACAGCCAGACCAGGAACCAGATAAGACCAGCAGAGATCATGATATGGACCAATAAGCATCAGAAAGCACCTCCGGGCCCCTTTTGCTGCAGGGGCTGCTGGAGGGAGATGTTTGCTGGCAGATAAACTCAGCTAGGTGAAAGAAACAGCAAGGTGGGGAAGGGGATGGAGAAGCTAAGAAGTGGATGTTGTTGTCCTCAGGACTCTGTCTCTTTGCGTTGCCATTTTAAATAAAAAAAGATTCAAATTACGAGGGTATAAAGCCACCCTGCCTGGTCATTCATTGACTTTATGTCCCTCCCTTTTGTTTGCATTTCCAGGCTATAGCCAGACATTCCCTTCTCCAGGGCTGCTGGAAGAAAAGGCAGCCACAGAGCCATGTGGGAGGAGGGAAGCTAGGCTGCAATGAATATTGTATTCAATGCTAAATATGTAACAAAGAGAAAGAAATGTGAGCTAATCCAGCAACAGGAGTTGGGAAGTGAAATACAATTCATTTTATTTCAGGGTTTAATATTGTGGTCTGTTTCAGTGAAGCATTATCTTTTAAACTAGGATATATGCAACGACATAAAACCCCACTACCTTAAGGGAATGTCAAAGTTTGATCTCCAAATAAAGGAAATTCAAAGTTAAGGCTGAAATGTACCACATGGCCTCCAAGTCCTAGGAACAACAGGAGGCAAGGAAGTAGCTAAAGGTATCAGCTGCACTTTAAAACGAGTCCAGCAACTACCAAGCTTCCAGTGCTCATTGCAGATACACAGCATGGTTCGAGCTGGGATTTGTATTGACTAGAGAGAGGCTGGCTCAACAAGATCTGCAATGATCTTAGTCTTTCTGGAAACCTTGGCTGATCTGTGATGAGCATGAGAGTTTTGTGGTGGAAGGATTACAGGTCTGGGCTTAATTTATGCAGTGGAAATGTTCTGTCCCCTTTGGCACCAACAGCTTTTGTTTAGAAAATCTTACACTGGAGCAGAATTTTGGTTCAGAAAAGAGATATACCCAAGTTATGGCTTTATTCCTTTTCTGAAGAATTGCTTGTATGTCTGTATGGGTGCGCTACTTTTTAGTCCTGTTTAAACTCCAAACTAAATTTAAATTGCCTGTAAGATAATCTGCAGAATGGAAACTGCCACACAACCGTAGCCCTTGCTCCCTGACCCAAACCCATATTCCATTGCAAAGCAGTGCGCTGCTCTGTTTTGTGATTACAGTAAGTTAGAAACCAGAAGAGCAAGACTTCTATGAATAGGTTATTTTTGGCAATTGCATCACCAATTATGTATAAAATTTCAAAAAATATGAGTTCTGCCAGTTTGATCTCCGAGAGGGCTACAGAAAATGAAAGCTTTGAGACTGTTGTAACATCATACTATTTTGTCTATTAGATGTCATTAGATTACCAGAATACTGAGACCTTCATATCAACCAATCTAACAAAAATTTCCCAGGTGGTTTAAATTAAAAAATTAGCCATAAATATATTTTGTATAATGCAATTTATTATGGATGTTTATTGTGTGCAGTGGGAAAATGTTTGGTTTCGGATGATCTTACTGTATAACATGTGTCCTACTGAAACTGTTTATACTGTGGCAGCCTGCAAAGGCCCCAGACTAATTCGGAGACTGGCCGGGCTACATGCTCCGAAAGCCACAGGAAGGCAGAGCCCTTCCCCTGGAAAGCCAAAGGGGCAAAAACATCTTGTATGGGACATGTACAATGAGAAAAACTTGTCAGCGGGGAAAGACCTGAATGATAGAAAAAACAGGAGGGTGCTTCAGGGCAACGTTGTTTACTAGGGAAAATGGGATTGAAATGATACCAACTCTCAGCAGGTCTTGTTATACTGGGATGGGGGGCTCACCTGTGTCCAAGGGATGTTTTGCTTCCTGCATCCCAAGTTTCATCAAGTTTCCCCTTACCTCGGTTTAGCAAGTAGGGCTCTGTACTCACATCCACCCATGACTCCAGATTTGCCCATCTGCAGTGGAGAGCAGGCACTAACCTAGGGAACTAGGGGTCCTGTGATGGACATATCCACCTTCCACTGGGATGCTGTGACAGGGAGCTGATAGTTTCAGAAAAACATCTCCTGCCCCCTCTCCTGTTCTTTTGCACAAAGTCCGCATGCTGGCAAGAGTGGAATCATTCCTCAGTTTAAAAAATAACCCTCAACTCCCTCTGCCCCCCCAAGCTCCTTCACACATGTATTAACACCAAACTGGCAAAGCCAATGGAAAAGGATTTTGCATTTTGGCAGCAGAGCTGGCTGAGCGCTCACCGCGGGCCTTATCCCAAACCCACTGGAGCTGAAGGAGCTCGTACCGACTTCAACGGGCTTTGGATTGGGTCTGGCCAGGAGGAATCTGCTTCTCTTTGTCCTTTTTTTTGGGGAGGGGGGGCGGTTATCAGCAGCTTTTGCTCTGTGGTGAGCCCCAACATTATGATGTTGTAACAGATACCTGGATTTACATCAGTGTAAGTGAATTAGGTTGGCCCTATAATCTGGCCTCATTTAAGAGTCATTTTAACCATTACAATGAAATATGAACACTGTTGATGGGGGGACTGTGGTGACTTCACATACTTGTTTCCCACTGTGCCCCATCCATTCCCTGTGCTTTCCATCCCTCCCATGGGTCAAAGGACTGCTGCAGGCTGTAGCAGGCACCTGGGGGGTGCAGGAGGGGGGGGGGGGGGGCTGTCCAGCACTCCTGGCTTGTGCTGCAGAGCTCTGCATCCCAAGGACTGCAGTTCTCCAAACAGCCTCAATTTGTACCTTCTAAACAAATAGCTTTCCTGCTGAAATTACGTGGTGCCTCTTGTAAGTGCTCTGTTTAATGCCTCCTGATTTCACCTCAGACAAACAGAAGGTATGTGAGAGGCAAGCACTGACCGCTAGAAAAAAATTACCTAAACATGTTTAAAACATGGTTTGAGTCACCAGTGGTGCTTATATTTTTGATTTTAAAACCATTGAACATTTCCAATGTTTGACAGAAATGATTAACCTTTCTCTCTTGAAAACTCTTTGTGATTTGAACTTATTGTGGCATGTTTTATTTACTTGCACCTTGGTGAGGAATTAAGAAATGCTTTTAGTGAGTTTTAATCTTTCCCATTGTCTTTGTGGCTCTATATAAAGGGAGAAAAGGAAACATGTTCAAAAGAATTTTGAAGTGATGTTTCTATTTTACTTTTTTTAGGCTCTTGATATATTTTTGGCTGCAGGGACTGGCATAGAGGATTGGTCTAAGAATACACAACATTGAAAAGCAAAGGCATATCAGCTCTATCTGAGTTAACAGCACTGCTTTATGCTTTTGCTGTTTCATTGTTACCGTGTCATGGTAATGGTAATTCACAACATTAATGAAAACTTGTTAATTGAAAAAGGTAAACAGTATTATATGTTTGTCCTGATTTTTTCAGTTCTTATAGTAAGCAATATCTCAGTAGTCACTGGCTGCCTGCGTAAGAGCTATTAAGGATTTATGCTTTGTCTGAATAATTACTGTCCAGGAGTTTGTGGTACACGGCATGATGGAAGATAGCAGATAAAGCCAAGGTAACTAAGAAATGAGGAAATGATGTACTAGGTCACTCCAGATGATGCAGATCAGAGAGATCTGAGGACATAAAATTGTGCAGTGTCTTTAACATCAATGACCAGGCTCAGAATGAGACAAAAGGTGAAATTAGCTGTACTGAACCAATGCCCCAAGTGAAAACTGAACGAAGACTGAGCCAGAAGGGGTAGAACAGAGTTAGATCTAGGATGGGGTGCAGCAAAGCTTCCCAAATAGTGCTTTCACACGCACCATGCTGAAGGATCAGCCATGGACCAAACCCAGAAGATTTATGTTCAACCTGACATTATTATTTATTATGACTTGAATTAAAGCAGCGACCGCAGAACCCAGCCAGGACTGGATGCTTGTTGTGCTGAGCTCTGTGCAAACATGGGCAGCCTGCGCGGAGCTTAGGCCCTAAGAAATGCAGATTAAACTTTGGGCCTGCTGCCCTACGTATGCAATTACAGCATCGTTGGAGGCAGTAATAAACCCCCAAGGAGAAATAGTTGCTTTGAGGAAAGTCCACGGAGTCAGGACTGTGGAGTTCTAGGCTTTCGCTTGCACATGGGTGGATGTGCTTCAGCTTTAATCCCATCAGATGTCTACTTTTGCCAGCAAATGGCCCCCTGGCTCCATTTTGGATGACCTTATTATATTTGGCTGTGTCTGTAACCTTGGGTGATCAAGCTACATTAAACTATGAGTATCCTTGCAGCATCACCCACTTGCTTTCAAAGAAAATAACTCTGAGATTCACCGGGAAGGAAGAGGGCAATACCGGCAGATAATCCAGCTCTATAAAATCCCCAGGCTGTGGTTCCAGCCCACTTTCCACCCAGGCTCTGCAAGAGTGATGTGAGCAGTGTGGCTGGCAAGTGCCAGCAACCAAAAAGTCCCCCAAGCCTATAAGTTTTATTAAAGTTCCTTTAAAGTCTGTGCCAATAAAAAGGGTCCACACAACCTCTGAGTGAGGCTTCATAAGCTCAGTTTTATGTTCAGATAATTTGGAGCCAAACCATCATGGAGTTCACAGAGAGAAATATCCCACGGAGCATCACAAACTGCGAAGAAAATGTATTGAGGAAAGAGAGGACTGATAATTTTATGGCTTTCCTTGAAGTTAGGTGGTAAAATGGGCTTTATTTAGTAATTTCCTAACTTCTGATTGCAATTTTGTTACCAGTGCAATGGTTTTAGATATAATATTTTGTAAATGGGGAGAAATGTTAGAAGCCAAGGAGCTACGGCTTTGTGCACAGCACGTGGACCTGCTGTGGGAAGCAGTGCCATGCATTCCTGGTTCCCAAACAACTTGATTTTTGGATCAGGCCTCTGGGCAGGGCATGGCAGTGGCACTCCGTTCTGCTGTGAAAAGCTGTACGTTGAGCCCAGCATGGCTGGGTAGCCCTTGGGACGAATAGTCCTTTTAAAGCCACGTCCAGGGATGAGCAGCTTACACTTATTTTTGGAGGGTGAAGCATTTCTAATTTGAAATACCTTTAAGAGCCCTGAGTTTTACAGATGAGGTGATTGTCACAATCTCAAGGCTCATCTTCCAAAACAGAGGCTATTAAAATCACATGTCTTTCAGCCTTTTGGCCAAGATATGTGTGTGTAAATCTACATCCAGGATTCCTTTGATGGGATTTACAAGATAAATGTTTGTCCTCACACAAATAGTTATTTTACACTAGGCATGGTTCATCTTTTAAAAATCTATTTTACAATGTAATAATTCACACCCACTTCTCTTTGGGAAGTCATTTATAGAAGGAAAATTAAATGTGGCCAGGCATTAGAGGGAGTACTGCTGATATATGCAACAACTCAAAATGTTGAGGGAAGTGATTATGGGTATGGGAGAAGATGCCGTCTTGACCTTGGCGGTTTGTTTATTAGATACTAAATCATGGACATTTCTTCTTCCAGTTATAACTGGTCTGAGGACTCAGATATAACCTTAAAAGCCCTTTCTGGGGTTTTAAACAGAATTTAGACCTCATCACTGCTCAGTACTATTTATGTAGCTTGAATGAGGAAAGGGAATGTAGAGGCCACTGTGGGAAAGGGAAAAAAAAAGGAGAAGAAATTAGAGAAAAAAGGAATATTCATTCCGATGGCTGTATTTCCTTTTCAAACTATTGCCCTTCCTGGTGCCACAGAGAAGAGAATGAAAAAATACTTGATGTCTTTTCATCCACTTTGCTTATGTATCTTGTGCATACGACAGCCACTAACCATCAGTCTTGTCCTGCCAGTCTTCTGTATTTCCTTGGAAGAAAAAGGCTATCTCTCATTGTCACCCTCAAAGATAGCACTGGAAATAAGATGGAAGTGACCAGACAGTAGGCAGAGATGGTGTGAGGGAATGGACTGGGAGATGGGACATGCCTGATGGACTGCTGTCAGACCCCTGAGCAAAAGGAGGCAAACAAATCAGCTCTTCTGGCACCTTTCTGCTCAGGAATGTTAAAGTAATCCAGGACATCTGACTGAAGAGATGATCAGTGTTTTTCAAATACAAAATAGGCCCTGAATATGCTGTTCTCCATGGTTTCCTCTCCCCAGTGCTATACCAGTTCTATGAATATACATATATATACACACATACATACACAGATATAAATATATGCATGATCTCGGCAAGCTTAATATGGCTAACTCATCTCCATGCATCCTGACGTCCTGCTTAGTCTCCTGTTTCAGAGGCTCAGTGTGAACCAGGGTGCTGGGCTTACTCTTCAGGTCCACATATTTCTTCCTCTGGGTTCCTGCTCTGCAGAAATAGCTGTGCTCTGTGGGTCGGTGAAGATCCAGCTGAAGCTTGCGAGGGCTGGAGGGAGCAGTGTTGCTTTAGGCTCCCTGCCTGCGGAGTGACATATCAGAAGTAATAAGTCTGAGCTTGAGCTGATGTCTAACAGCATCGGAGAGCAGGCTGGAAGGCTGAACTTCTGCAAAAATGAAAGCAAGGAATTTAACAGCAGTAAAAAAGAGGTTAAGGAAAGAACAAAAAGGAAAGGAAATAAATGTGATATGAATGGCTAGAAAAACAGCTATGTCCAAACACTATCCTCTGCTGCTGTATTTTTACACAGGACTGAATTAATAGAAATACATGGAGAATACACATTAATGGGGAAGAAGACAATTTCAGAAATTATCTGGATCATCTCGATACAGAAGATATTTTAGCAAAAGATATTTTCTGTGTGTTCAAATCTGCCAATAGCTTGAAGACGTATTCTGAAGGAGGCTAGCAAGAGAAAGTGTGTTTTACTGGTGGGGTTTTCAGCCAAACTCTCTTGCTCTTGGAGTTTCTTATCCCTTTCTTCTCCAAGATACCTTTCCCTTGACTGTCAGAGAGGCAGAAGCAGACAGACCTTTCCCCAGCCCATCAGATGTGGCCTGCCCAGCCATACCTCCTGTCAGCTGCAGGAATCACACAGATAGTGCAGGCTCAGAGTTTTTTTTCCCCCCTTACTATGCTAAAGTAACAGCCGCAAAGCACAAGGAACTAAACTGGTGTGAGATCAGAACCGGCTTTGGCAGGGGCTGGACTTGATACGGCTCTGCTGGCTGTTCATCCTGGGATCCATCCAGGGTGGGGAGAAAGCAGACACAGGGCAGTCTTCACTCTGTCAAGATCTTCTCTAGCTTCTAATGCTTAAAAGTGGAAAATATTTACAGCTCTTTAAAATAAGGGGTTTTCTCTCCCTTTTGGATTTCTAAATGTTCCTGGGGATTGTGTTCTTCTGTGAGTGTTACTTGTTTCAGAGTATAGGATCACAATAAGACAGCCTGGACTTTAATTTCTGTGAATATCTTTATAGGCTTGTTTTCATAGCTATATAACATTATTTTTTTCTATTCATCTCTCATTCCACTTCCTGATATATAGAAATATCAGGCCTATGCATCAGTGACTTGTGTTTTCTAGCCCTGGGTGCCATTATCAGTTTTTAGCATATATTTGCAGTATTACAGCTATGCTGATCTTGGTGGCTTTTAAAAAATTATATAATATCTTAAAAAAAACCCCACTCTGTGATGTTGAGGCATGCAACACCAGTTGAAGAGAAGCAAAAGATTAGACTTGAGTCATAGCATTACTGGTTTCCTGAACATTCAAGTGAGGAAAGGCAGTTAACTAAGTTGTGTGGTGGGGTTTTTTTTGTTTTTTTTTTGTTGTTGTTGTTGTTGTTTTTAAGGAAAAGCAAACAAAACCCAAACCCAACAACCAGTGTAGAAGAGAAGGACATCTGCTTTTATAATTATGCATTAACAGGCTGGGACTGTGCACCACCTGACGTTGTCCTCTGCAGCCTTTGAAGAACCCAGGCTGCCCAGCTGATTTCTTCCTGTGGTTGCATCAGGATTTCTCAGGTTTTCCAAGACTCACCCAGTACGCTTGTGCACCTTACTTGCCAGATGGCCTGAGAAGTGATGGGAGGTGGGGGTGGTGGCTGATACAAGAGTGAAGATCATTCAGTACAAAGAAAAAAGAGACCTTGTGAGCGTGTGTCCTGCCTCTCCTGAGCTTGACCTCCACGCAGCTAGGCAGGAACTTACTCAGCTGTGTCACATCATGGTGAAATTGGGTGCTCTGTTTTGGGATTGTTTGCAAGATAATTAAAGAATGTGAAGGCTGGCTGCGTGCTGGGTAGAAGACATTTTCTTTGTGCCAAGTGTTTTGCTGTTCATCTGGTAGGATACCATGGAAAATATCGCTGCACCCTGCTCCAGGTGGGTTTGTGGAGCTGCCATCCCAGGTACCGCTCAGCTGGTGGTGGGTTGGGGCCAGGGGTGATTTGTCTTTCGGTCTTTGGGACAGTGTGAAGCTGCCTCTTTGCTGCCTCGCTTTCCCCTAGTGCTGCCTGAAGTTGAAACTGGGAATATTTCCATCTTCTCAGTGTAATTGCATGCTATGAAAGCAGTCTCAAGGTGTCATCCCAGAACTGGTATCAACAAAATGCTATTCCTCCTAGAATTTGGATAGAGGCTACAAGAAATACTCTGATGTTTTCTTGAGAAATAAGTGTCCCCCCCCAACCCCACAAAATTTTCAGTTATTTAGTGTTGTGTCTACTGGCACAGATTTTTTGTCAGTGTTTGCTACAAAATCCTAAAGCAATAAGAGGAAGACATATCCTGCACGCCATCCCCTGGTGTTTTTCAGATGATGATAGTGATTAGCTTGGGGAATGAGGAATAACTCTGTTCCTATCACAGTCTCCCCATCCACAGCTAAAGTGTTATGAGAGTAACTGTTGGATGCTACAGATTGTTTTTGTCCCTGCCACAGCCTTGAGTGCCAGTGCCTCCATTGTTTCCTCTTCCAGCTCTTTGATTCTGCTGTGTTCTGTGTACTTCCCTCAATGTATAGAAATACATATGAAAAAAGAAAAAAAAAAGTATTTCTGGCTGTGGCTTTAGATTGCACAAGTCAGCAGCAGAAGCCAGTGTGTTTCTTCAGTTTCATGCTGCCTTGGTCAATAATGTGTGAGAATGGAGACGGGGAGAGTTTTGCCTGTTGAATTTGCAGCAATGGAGGTGATCGAATAGCACCATCTCACTCTGGTTTTGGTTAATAAGCAAGAAAAGATGTGCTAATCCTGTAGGAGTGTCTAATAAATCCAGCAGAGTCTGGCTGTGCTGTGCCACAGGGACTTTGCTGACCACGGTGGGGGTGAGGTGTGTGCTAGAGGCTGTTGCTGTTGAGGAGCATCCTCTGGAGAGGGCAGGAATTCCTGAAAGGGCTGTCTAGCTTCTTGTGATTCCTCCAGTGCTGGGCTGAGGGGATTTCCCTTGTCGGTGCTAGTGTTTCCCACATTTATGGGAACCACAGGCTTTGCAGAGCCAGCAGCCACCTCTGGTCTGAGCAATACCAGAAGCAGGAACTTGTTGATCCGTGTAAGGTATGCTAGAGCCACAGAGTGGTAGGTGATAACTTCTGTTCCTGATGATTTGAAGATGACTTTTTCCATGCATGTGTGGAAGGGGACTTGCATGTCTGATGCCCCAGGTAAACGGGCAGGTGACGTTAGAGACTGGTGCATGCGCTTGAGCAAACGTGTGTGTGGCTGTAAGCTCTAGCGCGTTGTAGCTAGGGGTTCAGCATGTGGTGCCTGTTTGCTGGACTGGTCTGTGAAAAACCTAGAAATTATTTTCTGACCAAGCTGAGGCATCATTTGCCATTTAAAGCTGTAAATCTGTGTTTATCCAACATTAACAGATGTAATGTAAATGAGTTCCTGTGCTCTCTGCTGGTTCACTAATGGTGCTTGTTTATAAGTGCTTTATGTTAACAGCTATTTGATGGTGCCCATTAGTTTTTCCTAGGTTAATGTTATATAATAAAGCAAGTGCTAGCCAAAAGCAATAGTAATACGATAAACAAAAAATCCAACTGCTGGGTGAGAAATGTAATGGAGCGAGGGCTGAATTCTGGTGGGAGTTTGGTTTAATCTAAAGGTTAAAAAAGTTATAATTTGGGTTTAAGTAAATTGGCTCTTTAGTCCCAGAGGTCTTGCTCTTGTACTTCTTGTGCTTCCAAAGCTTCCACTAATGCCGATGGGAGTCTTGGGCGCACAAGAAATGCGGGTTCAGGTACTAAAGTTACAGATTGGCTTGGACCAAAACCCCTAATCCAAATACCTCCGGCTTTTGAAAGCATTTGCCAATTGGATTTGAATCTGGACACAAACATTGTGGCTTGAGCTCATCTGAGCTCACTTACATCTGTGTAAATCTGTAGTATGGCCCCAATCCAGCAAAGCACGTAAATATGTGCTTAATTTGACTTCAAGGGGACTATTGTGCGCTTAAAGCTAAGCATGTGTTTAAGTGCTTTGCTGGACTGAAGTCCAAATACATGGGAGTCAATGAAATGACACCAAATAGCGCAGTGTAAGTGAGATTTGAAATGAACCAAAATGTTTGTATTTCTACCTGGAAATGAACACCCTGTTCATATCCTACATTCACTTTGTATTTTCATCCATCTGCACATAATGTATTCTTTACGGTAACCTGTCCATTCACAATCCAGTAAAAAAGAAATATACTTTGAATTTTCTTGCTCTATTACTCATATTTCATGAAATGTGTTCTTATGCCAAGTGTCTGTTTATATATATTTATACATGTTGTTTCTTTATTGATATTGGCAAGATACAAGAAGAAAAGAAATATTTTATAGTTAAAAACTTGTAAACAGTTTTATCCATCATTTAAAACATTTTTTTAAAGAGTTTACCTGACATGGTCAAATTAAATTATTTTTGGTTTTGCCAGTCTGACCAAAAAGAAAAATATTTGTTAAATATATAGGTTTTTTTAAGCTGCAAATACATGTTAAACATGTTCACAATTAAGTCACATGCGAACGTGCCTTTAACTTAAGTACTAAATGCCACTTTTGTACTTTAAATCCCACTTCTAGTGATCACCACACTACGTAAAGCTGTCAATGAATATTTTCACATGAATACATTAATACCAGTTAAAAGATTGTGTATTGCTTGTTGTGAGGAGAACACAAAAGGGTTAATTGAGCCCAGTCCTGTGAAGGTGGCAGAGGCATAGACTAGAATTGGGAATTAAACCCAAAACAAATACAACAAGAAATAGCCCTTGTGCCTGTGTATGACGACCACAATGCAGACATAAAGAAGTGTAAGCTGCAAACGTCTGTAGGTTATTAATGAGGTAATAGAAGCAAAATTAGGTATCAGCAGGGTTTGGCTTTGTTTGAATAAACCCAAAATCTTTTATCTCAGAATGCTCTAGGAAAGACTCATAAGCTGTGATTTGGTGGTCCAGGCTATGCCCTTCTTGGTTATGGGAATTGACCCATGCCGTTTAAACTCACCAGTGTTTTCCACTTAGGGCAACCAGATGTGGGATCAGATGCAGAGAATGGCTGGCTGGGAAAAGGTTTGCATGGCAGTTTATGAGGAAAAATGCTTTTGTGTGCTTACTTTTGAATCAAAAGAATATATTGCACTTCAGCTTTGTGTGTCTGGAGAGTAGATGCTATTGTCTTGCAAAGCCAATCTTAGGGAAGCATGTAATGGCAGTGCTGAACCCTCTCTGTGTCCAGTGCTGACCGCTGCAGAGGGCAACACTGCCTCCTCGTTGCTTCCAGCAGCTTCCCTCTGGACTTACCTCAGCCTGGAGGAGAGCAAAGCTTGGTCACAGGCCTCTGATCAAGGTTTTGTATTTGTTCCTTTTAAGAGTAAACTTTTCTCCAAAATAGAGGGAAAAATACTCCTTTCATGACTCTCTGAGGGGCTGACAGACAGAGATGCTGCTGATGCAGTGCGTGGAGTGATCTGCCCTGCCCTGATCCCTCCTCAGCCCTACTGTCACTTAAGTAAGTGGCAAAACTCCCATTAACTTTAATGATGGAGAATTGACCCTAAATGGATAAGGTTTTCCTTTAAGAAAAATCACTAAAGGATTCAATTACACCATAAATGTATTCAGTGGTTGTGAAGTGATTCTGGTGTGCATACAGCCAAACCCTGAATTCCTTCTCAAGTAAGTGTCTGGGTGAGGATTGATTACAAATCCTGCTCTAAGTTACACCCGAACAACTCCCCTGGAGCTGATGGCATCACTCCCTGTTTCCCTTGCACGGGCAGTGCAGGGAGGCTGAGCTGTACTGTCGCATCCCGCTTCTGCTCACCTCAGATGGGGGCTGGGAGGGATGGAGCCTATCCCTGCAGATCTGCAAAGCTCCTTGCAACCCAGAGCAGCACCTGTGGTGTGATGGAGGTTGCACCAAGGGTGGTTTTGGCCCTTCAGCCTTTGAAGAGCTCTGGCATGATGTAATCCCAACTCTGTAAGCTGCTGTGGGACCCTCGGGTTGGGAGATGCCTTATAAATCTCGGTCGCCGGTTTTTGTTACCTGCCTGCTATGTTACTTGACTAATGACTTAAGGTAAAGAATGGATATTGGAGAAACAGGTAATTAACAAGAACATCCTTCTGTGTTTTCTGCTCAGCTTCCGTGACTAGCATTTTCAAAAGCTGGGCAGATATGATTTGCAGCCTCCCTTTTTCACAAATGCAAAGGCAGGGCTGATGTGAAAACTGGCAATCCCTGAATGTTTTCCTAGTTTCCTGCCCTTGTGCTTGATGCAGCTAGGGCTGGTTTTCCAGAGAATTGCAGGTATCTGCCTTGATGTGATGTTTTGGAGCTGCAGTTAGTTTTTTTCCGGAGCGTGGGGTTGCTTTGAGAGTGGCCCGATGCAAGTGCATTAGCAAAGTGAGCCCGCTATAAAATACTGCTGCATCCAGCTGCCCCGTCAATAGGTCAAGCTATTTGTCTGATGCAGACAGGGTGTCTAGCTCTCCTGGCAGAGTCCCTTGCTTTGGCATGGGAAAACCTGTTTTGTTTAGCACTAGGGAAACAATATGTATAAATAGTAATGCCTGAACCTAAACACTCCTGTTGTCTTTATGCACAGGGTGCTGCGTTACTGGTTATTTTATGATAGATTTTTTTTTTTCTCCCCCCAAAGGACTTGAGTCCCAGCCTGCGGAATAGCTGCTGTTGAGTGGAAGCATTCCTGCTATTTTCTCCTCAATTCAGAGGAAGCAATGCACTTGTTGTGTTACCTTGGTGAATCGAAAGTGGTTTTCACTTCCCTCAATTAAGCCTCCTTTGGCGCTGGCCCCTCCAAGGTGGAGAGCAGAGCGCACTCAGGAGCACTGCCACTGATTTGAATTCCTAAATTCCTCTCCTTGCAAACTTCAAAGGCAAGTATATTACTCTGTCTAAGAGGAACCAATTATGTAAACCCTGGGCTATTCGGAATGTTCCATAATTATTTATTTTCAACGAAAGAGGTTTTAACCTAAACTAGACAGAAAACTGGCATTTCTCCAGTTATTAGATTCTATTGAAAAAGGTATTAAACAATGGGCAGGGTAACAGGGTAGATTAGTGTCCCTTCATCTTCCTGACCTGGGCATGTGTCAGAGCTGTAGTGAGCTGACAAAAATTACTTTGATTTGATGACCATTAAAGGTCAGGAGCAGAATGGGATCAGACGTCTTGGTTGAAGCTGAAGTACACAACATTACATATTGATAGTAATGAAGTTGTTTTATTTAATAAGCACCATCAGATTTAAAGGCTTTGTTACAGTATCGGGGCTGGGAGGAGGAGAGAGGCAGCCAGGATATGGGCTGGGGGAAAGAGGGAGAGAGAAAGTGTTCTGGAATGAGTGAAATATGTCCCCGGAGTAATTTTTTATTTTATAAACTGAATGCAAACCTGATGGAGAACTATGGAAATGAGCAGTCATGCTGGATACATACACACACTCTCTCAATATTCCTGTACTGTGGGTAATGAAAAGTGCCTTCAGGGATAGGGTGGCCTTACCATTCATCAGTGCCATAGCCTTAAGTGGGTAATAACTAAGAGCTCCCATATCTGGTGTGTATATAAATTCTAGCTCCTCAGTATATTTGCTGCAGACTGTATTTAATTTATACAATTCCTTAGCTTTAAAGCTGTCAATTGATAACATTCAATCTGTGAGCCTGACTGATAAAAGGGAAGGGAAGAAGTGCTCTCTAGTGGCTAGAGCAAGAGAAGGGTTTGGGGACCAAGGATCTGTGCCGGGAGTGGAGTGGTACTTCACCTGGGCTTTCCTCCAAGGCTGAACCCCACCCCCACCCCTTTGCTTTTCTCTTTACCCCTTTGGGACACAAGGTGGTCGTTCTGCTTGGCAGGTGTTGCATGTATCTACAATCAGCAGACAACCATCTACCATGAGGATGAAGGTATCACTTTTGCCTCTAATGGTGACGGGCCTTCCCTTGTGCCTCTGACTCTTGTGAGTCTGGGAGATGCTGAGAGCTGTGACTTTCCCACATCCATATTCCAGAGCTGTGTGTAGGGTCAGTCACTGTATGTGGGAGGGTTGGTGATGGAGCTGACTGGCTTTTGGAAGGAGCAAGAAAGGAAGGAAGTCCCTAGCACAGCAAAATAAAGGGAGGCTGGTACGCTAGGGCTCTGCAGAAATTAGCTGTCCCACAGATGCACAAGTGGATGTTGAACTTGGCCAGCATGTGCAAATACAAGAGCTGACTCTCCCCTCAGACACAGCAGCGATGGGGGATGCAAATCTCCACGACTGAATGATGTGCCAGTCACTCAAACGCTATAAAGAAAGCCAAGCTCTTGCACTTCAATAACTTTGGGAAGTTGAAGGGAAAATGGCCAAGCAGTTTGGAATTCAGCTTGTGAACCCAATATTGCACATTTTTCATTGCACAAAACAAGCTGTTATTAACAGGGAGCTTTGTTCTTGATCCACATTTCAAATGCCCTTGTGTTGGGGAGGGGCTGGTCCAGAGCTTGGCTCAGCTTCCCTTCATTGTAAGATGTACTGGTTCTTCCTGACCCCAGGCTGCTGCTGGGCTGCAAAGGCTTCCAAGCACCTGGCTGTCCCACACAGGGCCTCTCTCATGGCACAGTGACAGCACCCATGCGGGTGGCTGTGGGTCCCCGCTGAGGCTTGCAGCACTGATGAGACTTGCAGAGGTGCAGCTCTGCAGGCACTGGTGATTCCCACTGGTGCTGGACCTGGTATGAGGCACAGCAGGTACTTTGTAGCCCAGTTTGGGCTCTGTAGGCTGGAGGTGGCCCTGTAGCCTGGTGCTGCTGGTGGTTTTGGCCAAGGCATTGGGCAGAGCTGTCGATGGGGCACACCATGGGTGAAGGATGTGGCAGGATAGGTGCTGGCCAAGGCAGGTCTTCAGAAGAGCTGGCATTTGTTTCCCCAGTATATGGTTACATATCTTCCTGATTGAGGGGCCAGGAGGTTACCCTGGCTTTCAGGGTAATTTCCTTCTCTATATGGGACTATGAGAAATGTCATGCCTTGCATGTGGAAGATTTTAAAAAGTAATTTAATATATTGATTGGGAGAGAACAATAATGAGAGTGGACTGGATGGTGACTTTGTAGATGAGGCATCCAGAGACTGTTGTTCTTATGAAAGAGTTGTGGTAGAATGCTGGTGTGGGCTTGTGCATTTGCTGGTTTGTGTAAGGGGAAATCCCACTTGCCCTGATGATCAGGGTCAGTCAATTTGTTGAAGACTATCTTTGCAACCTGGCTTCCAGGATTCACCAGAAACTCCAAATAGTGCCTTGAAATGCAGCTTGATAACATTCTTTTTAATTCTGAACTGCTGCACCTGTTGCTTAGGCTGCAATGCTGTGATTAGATTCAGAGGGGTAACACACTACTAGTGCCTGCAGGAGCAGGACAAATATTCTTACAATTGCTAAAATAATTGGGCAGGATTATTTGCACCCAGATGGTGTTATAATACAAGTTCATCTGTAGTCTTAAATGGCTGAAGCCTTGATGTTACCGTTGAATGAGGCCACAGAGCATAGTTCCCCACAAAGTTAATTGGCTTCAGACAGCCAAGAGTGGAAAAGATTGCGTGATCCAGGAGGTGCTGGATCCGGCCAAGAGCAGTGTGGGATGAGCAGGAAGCATGGCATGGGGCAGACATCCAGGAAGAGGATGTGAGGAGGAGTGGATACCACGTTCCTGGAAAGCCGGCTCCCAGCGGAGACAGGGTGCTTGTTCTGAGCGCAGTAGCCTGCAGGTCAGAAGATGCACATCTAAGTGGAAATGTGCTGGTCTGAGGTGGATTTGGGTTTGCTTTGGGCTCAGATTCAGAAATAAAACGTGTTTTTTTGTTTAGCAATGCCCCATCCATGCACCTTGCTGGAGACACCTTGTTTCTCAGTGAAGTGGGGAAGTTGGCTCTTGTATCCACTATGTACTTCTCCTACAAGGCTCTTAACTGCTCCCTACATCTGTGACCCAACCTCTTCAGGCAGTCTGTTTTTCAGTCACTGCTGAGCACCTTATTTGAGCAAAGTAACTTCATTAGAAAAGGGTCCCAGTGCAATCAATAAACAAGCAGTGAGTAAAGACAAATAAACTTGAAATGGGCATCATGATTAACCTGCTTGGGGGAGAGTAAAATGGTTTAGCAATGACTGAATATTTGGCAAAGAAATTTTCAGCTGGCACCTGCTTTGCCTAAACTATTTAAATGGGAGAAGAATCTCCTGAAAAATGACTCAAAATGGCCCAAATTGCAGTTCAGAGCTTGCAATAGCCCGAGATAGGAAAAAGAAGGAACATTTTCTGGAGAAGGGCTACAAGGTCTTGGAGGACTGTGATGGAAATAAACTTGTTGAAAGCTAAACAAAACCATGTACCACCCCAGTACAAAAGAAGGAAGGAAGGTGATCACCGTGAAACACTGCTGCACGGTGTGAAACCCCTATACCCTTCTAAGAATAAGTCTTCCAGCATATGGGTCAGGAAGCAGCGTGGCTTCAGCCTGGATGCCTAGCAAAAAAGCAAAGTGATTGTTTGGTGGTATGTTAATATAGCAGGTGCAGTTTTATTTAAACAAGAGGTAGCTATTGTTTTCTGGAAGTGTGATTTACAGGCTCATAGCTTATCCCGGAGGATCAGGGTGTTAAGTCATGTACGTGTATGTGTGTTTTAGCCCAGGGTGGCCGTTCCCCTGTCTGCATCTCTGAGCCAGGAGGAACTTAAAAGGGAAGGGCTCTGTAAGCTCAGAGACATGAAGTCAGGAGGGTTTGTTGGGGTGTAATAAGTAAAACTACTGAATGTGGGGACCTGGATTTGGGATGAAAGGGACGTGTGTTATCCGGTCCATGTTACGGTCTGGGAGGCTTGTGCAGGACCTCAGCTGATCTCAGTGGGGTTTAGGTGTGAGGATTTGTGGAAAGAACCTGGCCTTATAAACATTGCTTGCCTGGCAAGCCGTGAGAGAGAACAGGAATTAGCAAATATCTTCATTTCTGATGACTTCAACACGGTACCTCTGTGGCTGAGCACAGAAGTGTCCAAAAAGCAATACATGATTTGTGTATTGGCAAACAGCTCCCTGAGATCTGGCTTCTACCCTTTCCCTGTCCTTATTGATTTTGCTTTTCTTGAGCTTCCTCCTGAGTGAATGGGCAGTAGGAGAAGCCCCTTGTCCCATAGCAGAGGTACTGAGCTATGCAGGTTGGAGCCTGGCCCACCCCCCGCAGGGAAGCCAAGCTGGTTCCCTCCCATGGGGCTTTAACCCCATGGCAAGGGGCTCCAGCTGGTGCTTGCTATTGTGGCAGCTCTATATGCTTTACTTGATTTGTGAGCTCAGTTATGTTAAAAGGCTAATACGAAGCCTATCTTTGCATGGCAATGTGTTTGGGTGGACTTTTTTGCAGGGGGAGGGGGAAAACCCCAGTGCACTGGGCTGGTGGGCAACCATGTCTGGTCCTGCTTAGCTCCACCGCAGCCTTTTCATCCTACCTGTACCTTGTCTAAATTTCATTGCCTTTGTGCAGAGTGCAGGTAGGGATACTGTCAAACTCTTATACAGCTGGTGGTTATTTATATCTATTTGTTTTCCCTCTTCTGCCTAGACAGCATCTTTCTAGAACAGTTAGGTGTTCTCTGTTGTGCTCTGAGTCCAGAAAAAATTTTAGACTGGGTAAAATAGTGTATTCCAACCCTGAAAAGCTTGCTGTGTTACTTTAATTAGAAGGTGGTGACTTTTTTTTTTTCTTCTTCTTCTTGGCTGGAAAAAGAGACTTTAGGCTTATTTCTTCGATTTTACTCTGCTGTAGACTGGGAATAGTTTCACTGGGATACATGCATTTACACCAAAGAGGAAGCAATGTGAAGAAATGGTTAAATGAAGGCAAAAATTGTGGTTAATCCACTTACACAGATTATCTTTGCAGATACCTGTGTTACGGAGTGACAGACATTTTGTTTTCCCTCCTTTTAGTGTTGGAATTGAACATAATGTGAGTGTGGTGGTGGTAACACTAGACTTGCCCAGCAGCTGGGTCTGCCCCAGGCAAGCAGGTGCTGCCTCCTGCAAGCCATGGCCAACCCCTCAGAGAAATCCCAGCCAGGATGCTGCAAGGCTATGCCAGGGTGCTGCGGAGGAGTTTGGACTGCAGCTCAGGTCCGTATGCAGTGCCCCATGCCAGCAGGGCTGAGCCCCCAGACCTCCCTCCCTGCCCTGTTCCTCACTTGGTTCAGACCCAGAGACTTAATGCTGCACTTTCACTTGTGATGATTAATATTACTCTAATATTTGTCTGATGGTAACTCCCACCGACGAGCAGGGCAGCGCCCTGTTGTGCTGCTCATTGTACAAGCTGTAGTAAATGACTGTCCCTTCCTCAGTGAGCTCACAGGCTAAAATTAATAGTGATTTTGAAATGCAGAGTGCTTTCTGAGTAAGAGCTGTTGTTATTATTTCTGATTTTTTTCCATAGAAACAGAACATTTTATTACTTTTGCTGAAGAAATCCACGTTATCAGTTTCCTTTCACACAACAAAACACCCTTCCATTCTTCTTTAATAAACATTAATTGCTTAAAGCTTGTTCTGTGCTTTGCATGTAGAAGCACTGCAGAAATATCAAGTATCCTTATTTTTTTCCTCCTGGAGCTTCCAATTCACCGAATCTACCAAGCCAAGATAACACCATCTCAGAGGGCCAGCGCTGCGACAAATTTACGGTCTGGAAGCTTATATCTTTCCAGGCAATTGTCTTCAAACAGACAGTGCATTTCTGCGTGGCGGAGTCTTAGGGCTGGAGTTTCTTCTGAGAAATGGCCGAACCTGCCACTGCTGAACTCCTGAGTGACAGCAAGTGCTTTTCGGCTTCTGTTGTGATTTTTTTTTTTTTTTTTTTTAAGAAGGGTTGGCAGCCTGAGCTATTCTCAAGGATTTGGAAAAGAGCCACAAACAGGAATTATTGAACAATTGCTCTGTGAAACTTAAGATAACAGTTTGTTCCACCACAGTGGAATTGCTTTGTGGTAGAAGGAAATTATCTTTTTAGCTCTTGATTAACATTATGTGAGAAAAATAAAATTAAAGCCTGATTGTATCTGTGGTTGAATGGAATGTGTGTTTGTGCGAGGGGAAGAGGGGACAGATGTTTGTGGGTGACGCACACAGAGATGAATGTTAGTGACACCTCAGACTGTAGGTGATTCACAGATTGTGAATGTTTTTAATGTTTGGAAAATTCCTTGTTCCTTCTTTATTGTCAGACTAATGCTCACTCTGTGCTCAATATGAGGACAAATACTAGATCATTAATGAGTGTAAGTGTGTACCATGATTTATGGGTGGGAAAGCACTCTTTTTGGTGCAAAATAATATCCTTGACATTATAATCGGAGTTTTGGTCTTTTTGGCTGGTTCACAGTAGCAAACAATAACTTGCATCTCTATAGTTACTGTATAAATAGTACACTAACCCAGGAGTTTATCACTCATGCTTATTAAAAGTAAACAATATTATTGAGAGCACAAGTACATTTTTAACATACTGGCCCAATCCAGCTGCCTTTGAAGTCAATGGGAGACTTTCCCCTGTTGCTGAAGCAAGCTGGATCAGCCCCTGAGAAGGCATCGTGAGCAGGGCCAGTGTTTAGGGTATTGATGGCAGAGGGCTGCACCTGTAGGCAAATTCATTGTGTGAGCGCAGGATTTTGGTTCAGCAGGCCCTGTATCAGCTCTCTTGTGCTTGCAGCATGGGGAAATGCATTTAGGGGTGCTCCAAAAGGGTTATATTAATTTATTTCATTAAATTCCCATGGACATGGGTAGGAGTTGTCCTTTCTTATTGAGGGCGTGGTCTGTTGGTAGTGGATGTTCTGAAGAAATGAAGTCCAGGGACACACAGGCAGGTGATTTGCGCAGTGCATGCAGGGTTTTTAAGGAACCACTGCTTGCTTGAAGCCCTGGAGCTCAGCTATGAGGTTGCATCTGCCTGGCTTCCTGCCTGCCCCGGGACTCTCACCGCTCCGCGGTGGCGGCAGCTTTGACACCCTGCAATTCAGAGGGAAGCTCTGAGGATGCCGAGATCCAAACATGAACTTTCTGGGCAGGCCAAATTTCTGCTGTGATCTCCCAGCTCGGTGCCTGTGCTTATCTGTGTTTGCAAGACACGCTGAGAGATCAAAATATGCCCCTTTTGAGGCGATAGGAAAGAGACAAGATGCTTCTTTAATCACGTCTGATAAATTCTCACTTGTAATGAGAGCCCTAATTAAGGGAAATTACCTATTGGAAAAGAGTTAAAAGGGGCCCCCATACTCCTTCCAGCAAACTTAAAGACAAAAGGAAGTTTCTAACAATGGGTCACTGGAGATGCATTTCCGCTCTGCTTTAAAAAACAAGGTACTGTCTAGCTGATGAGCGTTGAAGGCGAGCAATGAGGCTTTGATGAGCCCTCTCCTGCTTCCTGATATTGTGACCCTCTTAACAAACACCATGGACGAAAACCAGCATGCCTTCGGTATGCTGTAAGTGCAGGCAGGCTATCTGAAGAGATGCCTCACTTGCAGGATATGGTTTAAATCCTGTTTTGAATAAGGTTTACATCCTTGTCACTGAAATAATATTTTTGTACCGTGAAAATCAATGCAAAGAGACAGGCAGACAGGTCCCCCAATATGTAAACAACTTATCTTTGATGTCACTTCTTGCTGAAGTTTTTTTTTTTTTTTTTTTTTTTTTTGTCCCAAGGAATGTCCAAGAGTTTAGCTGTTTAAAATTACTTTTACGTATCGCTCCACAATGCCAGAAGGTGTGCACTGTTCTTGATTTCAAAATGCGGGGATGGGAAGCATGTAATCTAGACTGTTTTGTCCTTATTGCTCTGAAATCAGCTCTTTTGCTTCCACTTGGGTGGCTGGGGAAGTTCTGGTTTTCCAGTCAGCTCTGTGATTAGAACGACAACAAGAGGGATTCTCTCTGGATGCAGGGGGAAGAAAAAAAAGAGGCTCTAGGTCCAAGAGTTTTGGTCACTGTGATCATCTGGAATGAACTTTCCACATATCATTAATTTCTCCTTGATGGCGCATGCTGGAGAGAGCTGTATGTGGTGCTCCAGACATACTTTACATACTGATCTCTCCTTGGGCTGGTTTGCAGTTTCTGATCTCAGTGTGCCTTGCAGGAAGCATCGGTGAGAAGCAACATATCTACTCTCCTAGCACACAAATTGCAGAACCTGTTTGCAGTAAAGCAACAGAAAGGCTGTATATGCAGTAAAAATACTAGGGTTTGCTTGCAAACACAGTGAGTTGCAGTTTCAGTACTGGAAGTTAGCGCCTAGGCTGGGTGATGGACAGTAGCTGTTTGCAATCCTCCTGTCAGATTTGCCACACCCAGCATGCAGAGCTCTATGTTACAGCTCTGAGTCCTGAAAACATTTGAATTGACATCCAAATTTTTCAGCTTGCATCGGTTGCTAATATAAAGAGCATCATTGATCAAACCATAACTTTGTTCCATGTTACGTTGTACTTGTTTATTTTTTCTTTCTGTGAAGCAAATCATCAGCAATTTTCCCCATCAGTAAATTTTTTTGTTTCACAAAACCACAACCACAACCATCAGTGGCTTGAGCCATGTTATTTCTTTATTGTTAGGTATTTGTAATATATTTTTATTACTTGTGATATGAATGTGGCTTAGGCATGTTTAAACCACCGCAACTCGCTTCCCCACACCTCTGTGTGATGGGTGTTGCTACTAGCTCTTGTAAGATAAAAGAAAACTAGGGTGCACAGAAATGAAACCATTTTCTTAGAGATCCTGGAGGAACATGGGGGGGGCTGAAAGGGGGATACTGCTTGTGGTTTGGCCAGTCCTCGTCCTAACCGCAAGCTCCTCTGAGCAGTTTGGAGTGAAATGTGTGCAAGGGGTTGGAGCCATGGGGAGGGATGGGGCATGGGCACTGCTCCAGCTTGGAGCTCCTTGAGCAGTTTGCATTGGTGTGCCAGGAGCTTTGGAGTGACACAGGATTTTCAAATTAATAACACGCTTGAGGATTTTCCAGGTACTGCTAGAAAATTACGTGAGCATGCTCCCAAATGTAAAACCAGATGTGCTGGGTCAGACCACAGGTCTTTCCAGCCCAGCGTCACATCTCCTGCAGTGGGTGGCCGGAGCAGGGCATAAGGGCAGGAGACGTGAGTCATGGGATGTCCCAGAAAACTTCTGTGTTTGGCATCAAAACTTCGCTGGTGAGGAGGTGTAACTGCACATGCTAACTAGTCACTAGGGAACTGCTCTGCTCTTGAGTTCCAAATATCTTCTGAAAACATGTGGCTGTTGCATGATTTGCTGGCATTGGAGTTTAGCTTTTAATTGAAGCATGGAGGAGCTGGGTGGAGTGTTGGCCATGCTTGTAGGCTGGGAGATGGTGAGCTCTGCCGATGTAGGTTCCTGCCTCTGGTGTGTAATGGGGTTGTGTGACACCCTACCTGCTGAGCTGATATCTGAATTACCCTGAGAGCTGGCCCACTCCAAGCAAAATCCTCTCAAATACCCTGTTGAGCAAATTCCCCCTGGAATTTAGGTCTTGGTGAGACTAGAAAACCATGTGGATGCTGGCTGATGGTGTTGCAACACTCCCGTTTCATTTGATGTAAGCCAACCACAGGCTATTTGGGGTGCAGCTGTGCTGGCATCATGCTGGCATCATGCACAGATTTATTTCTAACAGCATGGGAAGCTGCTGCCTCCCAGCATGCAGAGCTGATGAGCAGCTAATGCTGCTGCCACCCTCCTGTTGGCACCTACCACCGACTGTTTTGCTGCCTTTTGGAGACCTGTGTGATTGCCTGATCCCTGCCTTGTAGCACCTTGTGATGGTGATGGTGCTTGTGATGGTCCCCTGTCTCACTGGCTGCTGAAATGGGAGAAACATCAGAGACAGACATGAGTTCCTTCCTCTGCACAAAGGAGCTCTTATTAAATAATAATAATAATAAAAATCCCTCAATCCTTTGCCTTTCCAGAGCTACTGACTGCTCTGAGGAGGAGCCTGTTATATATGTGAAAATGTGGGAGGTGTAACTGTGTGCGAGCAATGTGTGTTTAGATGGACTTTTGGTTTAATTTGAAAATTGGTTTGTTTTTATACTGGCCTCACTTGCAAAAAGGAATGATTAACCCAAACAGGAGCGCCTGCGTTACTCACCTTTAATTATGTTTGCAATACATCATGGTGATATGGGGGAGCAGAAAACCTTTCTGTATCCAGCACATTTGCCTCATAGCATATGGTCCTACGGAAAATGTTTTGATTCAGAGCCCCCAGCAGCATATGGTGAAAAAACTGCCCCTCAAGTCAAATTGAAAGTAGAGGCTGGTCCCAGGCCCCAGAGGACCCCGTGTCTCCTGCCAGCCGGCAGGACCAGAGTCGGAGTATGTGTCACTGTTTCACTCATCATGAAGATTTTATATTTGGTTTGGGACACTGGTGCATGAGGTTCTGGATGTAAAAGTCAGAAGAGATATGGTTCCTGTAATGTCTGCAGAGATCCTTGTGTCGATAAGGTCAGCAGCAAGTTAATAGATTTTTATCTTCTCATCACATGAACTTAATATAGTGCAACTGTTGGAGGGGAGGGGAGAAACCTTCCTGCCATTTTCTGATGTGTTTCAGGGGTTTTTAAAAGACAGTGTGTGCCTTAAAAGCCCCTTTTTGCTTAAAGTGAAAATCAATAGTTCAAAAATAAAAATATTCAAATATGAACTGAAGGCTAGATGTTGTGTAGTAACCACAGCTAAAACTAATTACAGCTGGGTGAAGAGGGATGCATTTCTCCATGGTGGTGATGAAATGGACAAGAAAGGGGAATGGAGATTTCCTATTCATTGCTCCCAAGAGCATCAGACCAAGTTTACTTAAATGACGCCAAAGCAATGTTCAGCTCTGCGCTCCTGCCTGCAGAGTAACGCAGAAGCAAAACTGGAGGCTTTACATTACAAAAATAGCCAGAAATGCTACTCGGTGTTATTCCTAAATCAATACATGTATGGGAATGAAGACCCTGGCTGAGCCCTGGGGCACTTGCATAAACCTCAATAAAGGGGATGACAGTGCTGCTAAATGTAGGGGCTGCTGCCAAGCTGGGAGCGAAGAGGAATTGAAAGGGGGAACAAGGAGATGGGGAGGCAGAAAGATGCTCTGCAGCCATAAATACCTGTAAGCACCAAGATCTGGTGTTACTCACATTGCAGCCACCACAATGGAGGAGATGGAGGAGAGGGGCTGTGGTGATCGGGGAGGGGGCTGCTCCTGTGCCAGTGCTGGAAACCTGGGGCTGAAATACGGTTTCTCTGTCAGGGGCGAAATCCATGGAGGGACACCGGCGGGTCACGCTGACTAGTAGGGCTCAGCGATCAAACGTGTCACACCTGTCTTGGCCACGGGTGCAGGTGTTCTAGGTCAGCTCTCGCTGTGGTTATCAATCGCTGACAGTTGACAGTTTAATTTTACACCACAAGTACCTCATTACTTGTGTAGGCACTTGAAGAACATGTGGGCACTGGGTTGGATCAGTGATCAATGACAAAGGTTGCACAGGGTGCAAGTGGTAGCAGTAAAAGTGAAGGTCTCCGTGCATGAGTTGGCAGTGGTGGGGATACATGACAAGGGGAGTTTAGCTGACAAACAGTCTGTCAGGGCTGGAAGAATGGAGGCTTGCCGGAGAGCTGGCGCTCCATTATAAAATACAGCTCGCCATTTAAAAAAGGAGGGGGTGGGGTGGGGTGGGGGGGAGAATAAGGGGGAAAAAAAACCCCAAAACCCCCTTGCTTTGAAAAAGTGTTTAAACAAATTTAATGCATGTGGGGGACTGTAAATTTTTATTCTACGAGCATTTATTTCATGACATGGGAGCATCCAGGTGTTCAGGAATTTCATATTAAGGGAAAGCGGAGATGCTATTTTATAGAGATATACCTGCACGCTGCTGCTGGCTCAGGTTGCCCGATAGGTGCAGATTAGGGATGTCCAATATATAACCAAATCTTTCCACATGAGATTCCTCTCTGTGTATTGATAGGACGATTTATGACTAAATCTGCTGTGACAGATTTCTTCTGCCACAGTAGGGAAAAATTTGTTGTTTCAACACACTTAAAAGTGGCGCTTTAATCAATCCCATCCAACTTTCTGTTTTTGGTACTTGTTTTCCTTTGCAGAGTTTCTGACATTCTTTTCCACATCGAATCTAGCCGGCGGATTATGTCACTGGGGCGATGACTGAAAAAGAGAGACATATGGCATTAGTTTGGTAGAGCCGTGTATCTTGCATTAGGATGTAAATCTTGTTTGCTTGAGAAACTGCACTGAAGGATACTTTGCTCGAGGTATAACGTAACCGTGTTATTGAGTGCACCTTATAATAATTGATATGACGGGAACGATATTAATGGAAATAATGTGAATTTCACCCAAACTGTAGTAAATAAGGAAAAGACTAATAGTCTTTGCCCTTTGCTGAATTGAACACATCTTAAAAAAATATTCTTGATTATTTCTCGTGTGCTGATTAGGTGTAGGCTAACTTTGATCATATCACCTATGGTTCCCACTGAAAGGACACGTGTGGTGTGAGTCGCGGTTTTAGAAATTGTTAAAATGATTGAATAAGCAGCTCAGAAAACATACAGCTTTAAAAAATGAGATGCACAGTCTCTGTTGGTGTTTTGTATTGATTTAATAACAGTGCTGGAAAGCTCTTGTGGTGCTAGGTATGCAGGCATAGAGGTCCCTCTCCCACCCCTCGCCTGCGAAGCCGAAGGCACCATCATCTTTGCTCCTTGTTTAGCCCCAAGGTATGTCCAGTCTTTAGTAAATGACAGTGGAAATGAATGGATTGTGTGTTAAGGATGGAAAAAAACCCCTTCCTATAAATCGTAGCGAAGGACCCAAGTCAAAATGCTGGATTCAGATACCCCTGAAATATTAATTAGCTTCTGAGACAAATCTGGGCTTCTGCAGAGTCTGGGATTGTTATGGTCTTTTTTTTCTTATTCAGGGGCTCTCTAGTATTTATTGTAATTTAACTCTAGATAGTGGAAAGGGAAGTTTAGGGATATGCTGTTAATGCATCTAGTGATAAAATGATCGTTATAAAATACTAGTGGTATAGATTGTCACAGCCATCAGAACAGCGAGCCTGATTTCAGATCCAAACCAGTGTCTCTATCAGTGTTCAAATAGGGAATTAAAATTATTTTCATGACTTTTTCTATTATTGTGCACAAATAAGTCTCCTTGCCATATCCATGACTACCACTTTAGTGAAAGTAACCTTCTGCAAAATTTGGAACAGGGCCGTCCATGATAAAAATTCATGTCTGATGGGTAAACTCAGTATATTATGATAGCCCGATAGGTATAGTAACTACTAATAATCAAATATGCTTGTTGGGGCTGGACTGACTGTAAATTTGATTACTTGAAAAACAATACTCCATGCAACGTGAAAGCAAGTTTCAGGCTGATAATCTAAGACAGGCTGTGTTGTGTCCTCATGCTGACTTGAACAATCCCATCAACTTTAGTGGGATGAAGAATGCTCCAGTAGGGCTGTCTTCATGCAAGCACACTTTAAATTGTCTTGAAATCAACAGATACAAACCCTCTTACTGTATATAGATCTATATATCTAACTAGCTGCATGCTGAAGGTGAAGAGGAGCAGGCCAGTTGTGGGTGTGTTGAACCTTCTAAATGTGGTGGCATCACAGGTGGTGGCAGAGTGGGAAGGAAATGTGAGCAATGACAGGAGAACAAGGGGAAGTGGGAGGAAAAAGGAGGAGGGAGAGATGAGCAACCCTTTCTGTCCATGGTTAAAGGATAATATTGCAAGGATCCAATGTGATACAGAGGCCTGGGATGATTGTGATGGGGGGAATGAAAGAAAAAATGCATTGAGACATGGAAGGAAGTTCTGGGCTGTGAGGAGGAGTAGTCTGGGTCACTATTAGGTTAAGTTAGAGAAAATGAAGTCTGGAGGAGTAGTGGAGAGGAGCACATACTCCAGGAGGAGGGTGGACAGACAGCGGAGGATGAGACAAAGAAAGGGAAAGTAGCTGAATTTAAATAGTAATAATAATAAAAGGGTCTAGTCTTATAAGACTTTGGAAAACCCAGAGTTTTCTGACTGTGTGGGTCCAGCCTACACAGGTAGGTGTCAGGGGAGCATCCAGTGTGCTTGCTGCTGTGTAAATAAAGGGCAATTTTTGGTAGAAACATAAAATGTCAAAAAATATCTAGCAGAAAACAGCACACCAAAACTTGTAGTGATCTACAGTCTATGCAACACCACTGGCTTCACTGAGGCTTCACAATCATGGGTGGTGGGCAAAAAAGAAAAAGCCACCTGGAGTTTTTAAGGAATTATAGGGGTGTATATTTCCCCTAATGACACTGGTGCAAATCCAAGGCACTCCCACCAAAGCTGGAGGTTGCTCTGGCTTTCTGTGGGGTACGGATGCTTGTGTTTGGCCAATGGAGGTTGTTTACATGAGCATGACCTCACCACATTTGGTGGTGTTCCTCACTGGAGGTGACAAAGAAGAAGTTGACTCAGTTGCTGCTGAGGAAACGGTGGTCATTGTTCCAAGTGTTACTTTAAATATAGGGGATTTTCTTGTCATGTTTATTATTCAGGGCTAAACATGACTGGTCTTTTCTAGCTACATCAAAATATTGCTTTTAGGTTTGTCTCTTGACCCTCCTTTTTCTCCTCTACCCCAAACCAGCCACTTCTATGTTTCTTACAAAATTTTTGGATTTAACAGGGACATATCCTGTACTCTCCTGCAAGTAGGTTTAGCTTTAGTGGCCGCTAAGGAGCAGTGCCAGTTGACACCAATCAAGAAATTGGCCCAATGTTTCCAAATTTCTCGTAATGCATGGCAGTGACAGGGAGAGACAAATGGCCTCAGATCTCCCCACCTGCATGGCAGGTTCTTCTGTTTGGTTTCTTTTCTGCTGGCTCTTACCCTGCCTCAGTGCTGTGTAAGGTGGCATCTCTAGTTTGCATTGCTCTTAAGATAGGGGGACTTTAATAAACTTTTCTAAAAAAGTTTTGAAATGAAGAGTTTCCAGCAGTGCTCCTGGGAGCAAAACTCATCCCCTTCACCCAGGAGCTTTCCTTGGTGAAGGAGCACTAGGCAGAGTGCTTGTGTTATTTGAAAGTAGATTTCCCCCATTGTTTTTAGGGCAAAATGCACTCATCTTTGCATAGAACTAAATAATTGGGGATGGCTGGCTGCCTGTCCCCGTGTTGCAGCATGGGGTGGGGGGGAAGGCTTCCCGTGCTTTCCTGTCCCCTGCTCAGGGCTCATCCCCCTTGGAGGGTCATGGTCGCAGAGATTGGGGAGGCTGGGAAGGAGCTGAGGAGCATTGGCTCTCAAAGGGGAAAGCATGTGTAAGGTCTTTCTCCTCTCTCATTCAAAATAATTCCATCTTTTTCTGCTGATTTACATGAAAGCAGGATTGTGTTCACTGTGATATTAAACACTGCTCTAATGACTTTAGCATGGCTTAGGCACATAGTCTTGTACCATCTCCTCCATGCAGGGCCATGGAGACCTCAGCAGCTCTTCTCTGGGGGGAGCAGGTGGCAATGTAAGAATCACTAATAGGATTGGGATGTTTTTCATAGGGTGCATGGTACAGAAGGAATGCTGCAGTGAGGCTGGGGACCAGGTGCGGTGCAAAGCAAGCCCTGCCTGATTTGAAAGGCAGAAGCGTTGTACTGTGATGTTACTGGTGGGCAAGGATGAGTGGGTGGGAGGTGGATGGTGAACACCTTGATGCTGAAACATCCTGGTGTTTGGGCACGAGGAGTTTCCTATTGGTTGGCTTGTTCTTGCCTTGCTGCTCGGATCATGAGGCACATGCTTTGGGTGGGAAAGCGCTGCAAAGATTGCACCTTACTAACAAGTCCCATGAACAGTAGCACGATGCTGGATATTTTTTCTCCAAAGGCAAGAATAAATACAACATTTATCATAAAATACAAAGAAATAATGATGATGGAAAGCCAGGTTGGCTGGGGTATAGGGCAGGTGAGGAGGTGACATCTCAGCCCCATGCCAGGATGTTGCAATGGGAGATGCAGTTCAGCACCCTCTTTGCTAGCATGTTAACACTGCTAACATTCAACCAGATTGCAGAAAAAGGTTTTGAAAGATGCATTTGATTTTTCTGTAGTGGGTAAACGAGCCACAAGTGGCCGGTGGGGAGGCATGCTGCGCTGCCCTGGGATGCTTGGCTCTCTGCAGGGGCTGGGGCAAGCGACAGACAGAAGCACCAGATGATGTGCTGGCCCACACCAAGAGCACGTGTGCCTTGGTGCTGCTCTGATGCTCCCCATATTTTGGTGGTCTTTAATTTGGCATTACATACTCGGCGCTTGTCTGCAGCTCGTATGATTCAAAGTTCTCCATGGGGTCTAATGTACAAGGCTTGGCCTGTTTTCATTAGGTTTCCCAAGCTCTCCTCCCTTCTCCCCAGTGTCGCCGCACAAAGACACTTTTGTCAGGCGATGTTGGACTCTCCTCAAAATCCAGGCACTTTCAGGAAAGGACTTGGAAGTCTATCTTCTCAGTTTCCATATCCCTTTGCCCTCTGCTCTGGCATTTGGTTTGATTGGTTGTGGAGTGTCGTGTCCCCCCGTCCCGTCCCACCCCCCCTCTATATTTTTCCCCTCCTACTTCTTTTTGCAAAGTTGATCTGTCTGCTCCGGAGTCTATCTTGCAAAGAAAAAAAAAAGTATATTGCAAATCATGCAAGCTAGCTCTCTGAATTATTGCACATTTTAAAGCATTAACTCCTTCAGTCCTCAGCTGGTTTTAGTGCTAGGACCAAAATCATGATAGGAATGTTAAAGGAGTATTATTATATTTTATGTTCACTGCCACAAGTTTAGTAAGAAATTTAATCCCCCCTCTCTTGCTCTCTCTCTGCCTCTCGAGAAAAAGAAAGAAAAAAAGAAAGAAAACTGGCACCGAACTTCCATTTGACTTGGCAACTTTTTCACTAATGTGATTTGATATGCTTTACTAGAAAGGGTAACGTGCTAATGTTTCAGAAGAGGCCGATTTTCTATTAGTGAAAGTATGGTATATAAAAGATCAGGCATTGCTATTAAACTCTTCACTCAATGAATTTATAGCCTATTCTAAGTGGTAATGATATAATGGAATGCAATCATTTAATATTGGAAAATATGTTTGGTTTGACGTTTCAGGGATTCCAGGAAATACTGCTATTTATATAGCTACATCTGTGCAAAAATTAAAAACAGGAAAAAAAATATATAAAAAGTAGCCCAGCCAGATAGTTTGAAACCCAGTTATTCAAGATACTTTCATAATGCGTTATATAAAAATCATGTTCGATATTTTCATTTATCAGTTTCCTCAGAATATGCATCGTGATTTATGGACCCTGAGTACTGATACCGTAAATAGAGTGGTGTGTACTATTTTGTTTCACGCATTTTTAAACCAGTTTGTAGATTACTTTTTCAGGGCAGAGGTGGAAATAGTATTTCTGCCTATAGGATATAATTATATTATGATTACTACGGAAGAGGACATAGTTCAGCCCCAATGTTTCAATTAATAATGTACTGTCAGCTCTGAGGGATGATATGAAATTGTATTGGATCAAAGATGATCAGCATCAGCCGAGGCTGCTGTTCTCTGTGCTTTTCTTTTTCCTTCTTTTTTTGTGTGTCTGATTGACTCTGCAGTTTTTGGAGGATAACATTCTGCTTAAAAGTAAAATACTACATTTTTGTAAGCCTAAATAGGTTACTTTTAAGGGCAGGAGTTGGTTCCTTACCTTATATGAGCAGATGTTAAGCTCCTTCCATTATATTTTAACGTCTAACATCTTGCATATACCTTTTAATTGTTAATGTGGTCAGGCAATAAATTCAGTGTCTTAGGGGAACTAAGAATAATTTTCCAAATTTCATTCTCTCTAGCCAGTTGCTAGGAAATGCTTTAGCGAATAATGTATTTAAGATATTTGCAGTGTCTCAGTTTAATATTTGTTCTGTATTTACATGAAATTCTCATCAAAAGGGAAAGCATAATTAAAATATATTTAGGTTTTGGTAGCATTTAGCACTAGTTTGAAATATACCACCAAAATTATGAAATCATTTTGCAGATAAATAAGAAAATATTATTTGAAATCTGACAAGGTTTATTTGAAGTAATGCTTACTTTAAAAATAACTCCTTTTAGATCTAACAATTCTACACTTCTTACTGAAAAATGTTTTCCCAGTAGCATACATATCCTATATCAATGTAACTAAATTTATATTGTTATAAATTTTTGAGGTTGGATTCTTGAGTTTTGAAATTAAATAACTATAGTTAACTCTGTTAAGTGTAGACTTGAATTTGATCAAAAATAAGAAAAGCACTTATGACAACCTCTGTAAATGCTTAAATACTTTAGTTGTGTTTGTGAGCATTAAATTGTATTATAAGGAGCCAACACTGAGTATGTGTGCTCCTGTGGGACAGCTTTGACTTTCGGGAGATTAAAAAATCGTGCATTAATGAAATTCTGCAAGTTTTTTATTTAATAGATAGTGCTTTTCAGGGTATGCAAAATAATTGGAAGTGGAATGCTATATGCATCTTTATACTCACACCACATAATGTATATAATTACTTGAAGAAACTGCTTAACTTTAATGGGGCGTTTCTTGATCATATAATAGGAAAACTAACAGCTTTAATTAAGATTTATGAAGCAGAGAGGTAATATATTCTGCTAAATTAGGTAACTATTGGTGGGTAGTGTATTTTTAGGCAATTAAGGGCCCGCTCCTGCAGCTCTCTGGCTGTGTAAGTCGTTGCCAACTCATGCAAGAGTCCTGCTGCCACGTGAGGCTTTAAGGGCTGCGGGAACAGGGCTGGCTTTGCTGGGGTGTTTTACAGCCCCTAAGGTACAGCAGAGAAAAGCTACATATATGTGCTGGGCTTATTCCTGGTTTTAGGCCTGGCTTTGGGGTCTTTTTTTTTTTTTTTTCCCCGGTTCCTAATACTTTGTATATAGTAATCACCAGAATGAAGACAGTTAGCATCCCCCCTGGTAGCTCGTGGGAGCCGGGGGTCAGCTCAAAGGAGCCCTCGTTGCTGCAGAAGGAGGTGCTGGCAAGGCTGTTTGGGGATAAGTGGGAGCGAGGAGCAAGCAGGACTGTATTTCCATCTGGAAAACTTAACTGACCATCAGAAGAGAGTGGCCAGGGGCTGTTGGAAAGGCGATGCAGCGTGGTGCGGCAGTGCGTGTGCTGCAGGTGGTGGGGTGTGCTGCTGGCCATGTGCTGGGAACCACAGATATGTGCAGAAAAAGGGACTGGGCAAGAATCCTTTGTATTTGCATGGTGCAAATTTCTACCCTGTGTTCTCATGTGTTGTACAATGAGCTTGGATTCTTCCTTTTTTCCCTTCACTAGAGCGTGGTTGAATAGTGCATCTCGGCTCTGATTTGACCAATATCTGTATTCCTTCTGCATCCTTGCATCTCTGTAGAACTGGAGATTGACAACCACGTGTAGTCCCTTATTTCCAAAAATGTTCTCAATTTTTGATTCGCACCAGTACACGAACAATATTTTCTAAATGGTTACTTGCCACCCATGCTCACCTGAACAGAAATCGCTGCCTTTCTGAAGTACAAGCACCTGATTGACAGAGGTCCTATGAATTCTGTAGGAGAAAGGTCTGAAATAGTGATGGATTGCTTTATTATTTAAAAGTGGACCAGACACTTTAATGCCTGGTAGAAAATTAAGGTTCTACACCCGGATTTATAGGATTTAGTAATTGTACTCAGTAGGTAGATAGTATTTGTGCTGCTAGTTGATAACAGATCTTTCCACTATGGTAAAGAAGATTTCTTTATAATGGCCTCAGTTTGCAAAATGGGGAAACTTGAGACAAGGGGACTTGACTAAGACCGTGGGTCAGTCACTGTTTCTGCTGGGTTGTGAATTCTTTTTTGGCTTTTCTTATACAAGTGTCCTCTAAACCCCATGCAAGCCAAGTTACTTGGAAGTCACTTTGTTTACAGTAAGAATAGGTTTGTCTCTTGGCTGGTTGTTTGGTTGGGTTTTTTTTGTGTGCATGTGGTTTTTTCTTTTCTTCTTTTTTTGCCCCTTGCGCTCATACTAGTTCCCTATGTAAGCTAGAGGAACTTACTCTATTTGAACTAAGGAGAAACAGCGCTTCTAGGGAAATAAGTGGTCCTTGAGCTCTATGATGCGGGAGGAATTGAATATATTTTGTACAACTTGAATATATTTAGTACCTCTGTATCACTACCCTGAGTTTTGCTACGTTCCTCAGCTCAATTCTTGTGGTTTCCCTGATGCCCAGTGTGCTTCTCTGGTGAAAGGAAGAAAGCTTCCAAATTTTCCTGTTGGCTGTGAGCTTCAGCTGGTGACACCTCCCTGTCCAAACCTTTCTAGGCAAAGAAACTGGGACAACCCCAATTTTCACTTAAAATACAGTTTCTAGCACTGCTTGTGGAAAACAAGTGCTTGAAAACGTGGCCTGGAGCACCAAGCCCAGTATCTCATTAAATATAAAATATCTCATGATTTTTAGGTCCCTCTTCTCATAACTCAAGGTTTTTGTATCCTGCATGTTGGCAGTTTGCAATGGTACTTTTGGGGTCAGTCAGAGACAGTGGTCCCAAACTCAGCCCTTCAGTGCCCGTGCTTTCTCCGCAAGCATGCCATGTTTGAAAGCTCACATATCATCAAGGCAATATTTCTAATGAATTTGGCTTGGGAAGCATGTTAGCACTATACAGAAAAGGAGGGTTGTGGGAAGTACATTTTTAAAAGTACACCCAACCAGATAAATAGTCTTTTAAAACCCAAAATAAACAGATAGAGAAAACTCACTTAGGCAAAGGATGCATAAATTATCTTTACCCTGAGGATGCAGTAAGTTATTCCCTCTTTACATTCAAAATCTCAATGTTTTCAAAGTCTGTATTTCATGTCTAATCACTAAGAATGCCCTCTTTGACTTCACCCGCGCCTGCAATCGTGCCCTTTCCTGAGAAGGGCCCATTTGTCATGTGGGGAAAGAGGGTTTAATTAACCAGGGAAAATGTACCTAAGGTGGAAACTGTGAGCTCTGGCCATGTTTCCGTAGAAAATACGTAAAAAAACATGTATAGATGGCCCTAAACTTTTTTTTTTTTAAATGAAAAGACATTTTTTGTTTCCCCCACTTCACTCTTCAAAACCCAAAGAGGTTCTTTTATGTAGCATTCCCATCTGTCTTACCCAGAACAAGTGTGGAATGTGTGTTTATACCCCACAAAAAAAAAAAAAAAAAAAAAAAAAAATCAAATTCACTTTTTCCTCTGTTTCCTCTTTCCCTCTGGGAACCCAGCAAATGTCTCTGTTGTGTGCTCAAAAAGGAGTCAAGGTTTTAACAAGGAGGAGTTGAAGAAAAAAAAGGCGACTTGCAGATCCTGTGCTAAAATTCCAAGTATTTCTTTAAAACAAACAAAATTGGAAGAAACAAATGTGAAACTGTCAAAGGAAAGTGTTTAAGTTACTGGAAGGCTAGGGGAAGCCTTAATTTTTATGCCAGCCAAAAAAGTTATGTGAGTTTTTTGTATCAGAGCTTTATTTACTGTTGTGCTCAAAAGCATATGATCACTTACTATGAAAAATGCAGCCATCTGCAGCATGCGTACCTTGTCCCTGAGATGCACTGCATACACAAATGCATAAGGGATCTGCTTGTAGCTTTTACTGTGTTTTCAGGGCAACAAAAGGCCACAGAGGTTTCTTTTAATCAAACCCATGGTTGCAGTTTTGCTCCAGCCACTAACTTTGGGTCACCAGCAGTCCAATGGGGCTGTCCATGTACATGGTTGTTTTCAGTGTGAGTCTTTGCAGTCTTAGGACCTTGTAACAACTTGTTTAACTTCTCTAAGCATTTACTTGGTATTTAGTCAGTTTTTCTAGGCAAAGACAAACAGCTATTCTGACTGGGCAATACAGCTGGGTACTGGGAGTCAGGCTGGTATTTGGCCAGTGCTTGAATTTCCACGCTGTCATCTTGCTCCCGCTGACAAAACGCACTCGAAGGTGCCTGGTGACTTTGCAGGTGCTGTTATGCTAAGCAAGATGCTGCTTTGAAAGAGACATCCTGAAAAGAGACATCCTTTGCTTCTCAAAGTTGGTGGCAAAACTCTCACAAACCAGTGAAAAAAGAGGACTGGGCTCATGTTATGCTGGGCATGGCTACAGTTCAGGCTTTTCTTACAGAAGTATTTCCTAGGAAATCTGGTTTTATCTTCTGAAGCAGTGAATTATTCTTCTCCAAGTTGAAATAAGATGCTGTGGGGACAAAGGGACAAGGGGTAGCAGAGTGACAGAAATGGCAGGTCCTCTCACAGAGCTATGGAAATGTGTCGACACTTTTGCAGAAGGGATGAGAGAAGCCTTCTTTCTCTTTACATGAAAAGCATGGGGAGGAAAGGAAAAGGGCTGCTGCATTTCTATCATCTATAATCCTCCACTTAACCTATGAATTAGCCCTTGTGTGAGCAAAAAGGAAAGTTGGTGGCTAAACCATAACCCACCCCCCCCACCCCCAGTGGGTACAAGTCTTCCTTTTCCCGTCCTGAGCACTATATATAATGGGGCCCTTGAATTAAGAAGATATATTAAAAAGAATCCTGGCTGCTTGCACCATTTTCTTCCTGGCTGTGCATATATTTATGTAACGTCCAATGTCCCAGGACCAGCCTTTTCAGAGCTGGTGTCAAGGTGTAAGGTGCAATTTTAACCTAGTAATTCAGTACCCACTTTAAACTGCTGCCACAAATATTGGAAAGAGTGGATGTCTAATTACCTGCTTGTACCCAAACTGCAAATTAGGTTTAACTACAATGTGCACTGTGGTTCATGGGGAGGGCAAAACTATGTGCAGAGTTACCTATAAGTGAGCCTGAGCCAGCAAAAACAGAGTTCAGAAAGTAGAAAATCCCACAGTGAGCTGGATGCTTTGGCCAAGAACCCTCTCTCTGCCATAGCTGATACCATGAATTTTAAAGGAAAATATGAGAGGTTTTGAAATAGATGAGGATGAGATAGCTTCCCTGTAGGTTGCCACACAGGGTGAGGTTCATCTTGGCTAGCTTGAGCTGTCTGAATGTTTGGTATTGGTATCCAGGTCGATGTGGCACTCAAAGCTCCCTTGGTGGGCAACAGTGAGAAAACAATAGTGAGCCCAGCCATCTGGGGTAAGGTCTGAAATGTGTCTTCCTCCATGGACTGCAGCAGGAGACTGGGTGACCACTTGCTGAGAAGCGCTCTCCCTAAAGCTAGGCGAGATGCTCTCTGGCCATAGAATTTGGCAGCTGTAGAGATACAAATGCCGAAGTTTGTGGTTATTGTTCGTTTTGTGTGATGTTGGCACCCGGAGGAGCACTCACCATCTGCCAGGTCTCCTTCCTGCCTGGAGGTGGGATGGGTGGTGCTTGGGAGCAGACATGGGGTCCTGGAGCACTTGGGTATTGGAGTCTTCTTGTTCCAAGGCTGGGCTGTGTCTGTACAGGGTGCAGGCAGGGCAGGAGTAAAGCAACTCGGTCTGGCTGATGGGGATTTATTAGCGAACCCCTGAATGAGGACAGCCAAATGTGGGCTCTGTGGTTTCTGTTGTTTTGCTACTGCTGCCAAGGTGCACGTGGGAGGATTTCTTGCATATCCCTTCGATGGCAGCCGCTTGGTACTGGAGGCAACAAAAGTCAGTGACAGTAGATATGTTTGTTTATGCAGGAAAAAGAGTGATGAAATGGGACATGAGGCTTTTCCAAGGGTAGCTGTGAGTCCACCTAACAGAGTGGGGCTGTGTTGTGAGCAAACTTTCCACAAAGAGACTGCCCTATCTCTGGGCAACAACACCAACAAATTGTTGTACCATCTTCACTGAGGTTCAGCGAAGAAGAATATCGCCTTTATCTTAGTCCAGGAATGCCTTTGTCCTGAAGGAGCAACAGGCGTTTAGCAGCAAATAGCCTCTGTGTTTGACTAGTGCTGGTCCGCAGTCCGGCTGGCCACACCAAGTGACATGCTGTTTTTTTTATTATGTAGAAGGAAATTTTGCAAATATGCCCAAGGGCGAGGCAACATCAATAACCAGGGAATGAAGGCTCTATTACATTCATTTGGTTTCGTAACTTCTGTTGGGTCACAGGGGAGCTGCTAAACAAAACAAAACAAAATCTCTTGTATACTGGCTATATTTAGTTGTACGAAGCTTTGCGTTTGTTCTGGGGATGAAGAACAACATGTCCAAACCTGGAGCCTGAGGTTTAGCGTGTACTTAAGCCCTGGTCGTGCAAAGGCTTATGCGTGTTCCTAACTTTGCACATTTTGAGAGCAAATGAACTTTGGGATAATGAGACTACTCACAGGTTGTAATGGGAAATGTCTGTAACCTGTGCAGATTATTTCTTCCACACATTCATAACACTCGTGCACGTATATATGCATGTACATGAGTACAATGTGTGTTTGTACTTGTGTGGTGTGTATATATATACATCCCTGAACTGAAGGAAAAATGTTGACCTTTGCCTTCCAATTGCTTATCCAAATGTGGCTAAAATAGTATCTTATATAAAATAACTTGATTGTGTGTTTCGACATCAAACAAAACTCCCGGCAGTGGCTGGCAGTCCCTGAAGCAGTGGCCCCTTCTAGGCCACGTGGGCTCTAAAACCATACAATATGAACCCTCTTCCACTGCTGTACTAAAATGTGTGACTACACCCGCATCATATACTTACTTTCCCTTTATTGTATTGAGCAGAACATTGGGGGTTTTTTGGATGGGGGGATTTAAAATAATTTATGTGGGAATATATGAATGTTAGGGGAAGTTAGGACCTGTATGGGCCTGTTATCATCAAACAGCGGTCAGACTGGATTCAAAGCAGTCAGAATAGTTTGATGCAAGTATTCATAGTCATTGTAACAGGTTTTCCTGTTCCTGGCAATCAAAAATCATGAAATGGATTGGAATCCTCGGAAGTATGGAAGTTAAAGTGCATGGATTTCTTTTTGTTTTTCTTCAAGTCCTTGAGTTCCTAAGGTAGCTTGGGTGAGAATTTCAGTCGTCCTGTCATGTTGTAAGCTGCTGCTTCTAATAAAGAGTTGAAATCCTCATATATTCACATGACTCCAAGAGCTGAGGCTTAACGAAAACCATAAATTATCAGTACTGATGCTAAAATTGGAGGAGTCAGTGGCACAGCCAGTTGTGCTGTGAATATAGCGCAACTTGTGAGTTTGCAGGATATTTTTGTTGTCATTGCATTGTTTTATATATTCTAAGTTGACTACCCAGGTGGCTAGATTCATGACGTACCTATTCAATTAAAAAGGGAATTTAAACATTGATGGTAGAGGATGAACCATGGTGACATGTCTTCAAAGTGGCCTTCTTTAATGTAGCTGGGTGGCTCCAGATGCTGTGCTCCCCTGGCCCACAGGCAAGTCCCACAGCAGGGACTAAAGCCAAGGTACAACATTGTAACAGGCATCACTCTGCCCTTGCAGCAGATAAAATAATAATAATAAAAAGGTGAAAACAATACATACATTTTTTTGATTATTTAAAACTTGCAGCAGAAACACTCCTGCTTGCCTCCCTGTTACTTTACATAGAATTGTTATGCATTCTAAGTAGTAGCAGCCTGGGCCTCTTGACCTCACAAGAAGAGCTGTTACTATACATTTAACAAAAACAAGGTATTATGTATTAGCCTACACATTTTGCAATAGCTCCAGCAATCTAGTAACTACAGTCCAATTTAAACCGTGCCTGGAGGCAACAAAAATTGCACAAAATGGCAGCTAATTTATAGAAGGGAGAAAGGAAATATTTGGGGGTCTATTCCTTCAAGCCATCTGATTCATATTATTGACTCATTTAGAAAACAGAAAGTGAGCAGAGACAAGTTTTTAAGGAGTTTGGTTTCACACAAATGACTTGCAATTGCAGCCCATTATTTTTATACCAAGACTTCATTAGTCATATCCCCGTCAAACCTGCGAGCAGTGTCAAATGTTTTCAGAAAACACACCAGGACAGGTATGGAACTCATCAGCCCGTGGCAAAGGTCGCTCTCATTAAGGAGTCAAAAATGAAAACTTTCAGTGTCTCTAACACATTGCACAGACGCTCCTGCCCCCACTTCTGAAACGTGGGGCCGAGCGAGCACCTCCTGCTCCCCAGACATTCAAATAAGATCAAGATGACAGGGCAAGAAAATGAATAGGATTCTTAACTGGCTGTACTTTATAATATGGTACTGATTGGAAACAACCAGAAAGTTGTTTGCCATGTCTATAGTACCATTTCCTGAGGTTAAACATAACATCTGAAACGAAGCAATTAAGTCCCCTTAAAAAAAAAAAAAAAAAGAGGGGGGGATGGGGTGGGTGGAGAAGGAAAAAAGGGGAGGACGTGGGTCTGTGCGGTGCTGACTCGGCACGCCAGCCATGCTCTGATGAGCAAAAGAAATGTCTGTGCAAACTTCTTCCCACCTGGGAGGTTGGAGGGGAGATAGCAGAGCTGTGACACTGGAGTTGTTTGGGGCTGGCTCTCAAGCTGTGCCGTGACAGATGTGTTTTGAGGAATTTTGAGGCGTGGAGATAAGAATAACAAAAAGCCATTCACCGAAGAGCAGTTACACAGGCTTAGCACAAAGGGGTGAAGAGAAAATGTGTCAATACGCTCCTTATTTGTGGAAGGTTTGCCGTGTTTCTGCAACACGCTGCATTTTGATCTGTGGGCTGTCGCTAACAGAAGTGAGGGTTGCTGTGTTGCCCCTCCAAAGTTATTCAGAGCATCCTGGCAATGAAAAAGGATTCCCTTTAGCTGCTTTGCTCTGGGACACAACAAAGTCCTCCTGATGCAGAGAATGTTGTTTGTCTTAGAGGATTTGCTTATCTGAAAATAGCGTCTATGGGGTATTACAAAAATGGCAGAAATACTCTTAGGAAGGTTTGTTTTTTGTTTGGTTTTTTTAACTGCTCAGCTCATGTAAGCTTGGATTTGTTTGCTGTGCTCCAAGCAGGTCCCTGGGCAGCTGGGGATGGGGTCTCCAATGTGCCTTGGTCTTGGCTTTTTCAGTCCTGATGCTCTCTGGGGGGTTGTGACAGCCTTCAGTTACACACATCACCTCTACTGAGTTCCCTGTTGGCTGGGGACAAGAAACCTGATTTTTGTGGGTTAGTCACTACTTTTTGCAACACTAATTTGTGAGAATTTAAATGGTGCAGTGATTACCCAAAGGAAATGGTTGAAATTGCAGGTTATTTTTCATGTAGGAAGCTGTGTGAACAGATAGTTTAATATTTCTGTTTGGAAAGCTGGGTGTCTTGTCCCCTGTACCAGCACAAATGATGGCATGTGTGTAGGGTATTTATTCACACTTCAGTATATTTGCCTCTCTCTTGCTACCTTGCCTCTTCATGCCTATGCATGTGTGCTTGAGAAGCTGAGGGGCTTAAAACCCCTCCAGTCTGACAGCTGGGGGCACAGATCTCAGAAAAGCAGAGAGAAACGTCAGTGCTGCTGAGCAGGTTGTGGCCGTGCTGCTTTCACATGGCTCCTGGCAGCTCGCTTCTCCCGCTGGAGACTTGGCTGAAATTGCAGGTTGCTTCTTGAACATGGAAAATGGAGGTGATGGGAGACACAGAAAAGCTTTAGTTGTTTTTGAGCTTCATTATGGGAGTCTGTATGGGGTAAACAGGCTCCCTGAGCTGGCTCCTGGCCCCTTTGGTTGTGTATAATCTGCTAGGAGGTTCTGGGGAGGAAGGGGAGAGCCAGAATTTCTGGGTTCAGTCATGCTGCTGCCTTGGTCTCAGACAAATCTGCTTCTTGGTTACTTGGTTCCTGTCTCCGCAAAGTGGGACCAGTGTGGCTCTGTGAGTGCTGGGAGTTGGCCTGGATGGAGCTGCTGGTGAGCACAGAGTGCTGCTCTGAGGGCTGAGCTGAGAAATGCCAATGCTCGTGGCTGATAAGCAATCCTTTGGTTGGACCCACTAAATGAAAAGAGTTTTCTGACACCTATTGTCTACCCTGGGCTCATCCCAGGGAGTTATGCTCCCCTGTCTTGAATGCAAGATGTGGGGTTATGAAAGTCCCTCCACTGAGCCTGTGTGTTTATCTGCAGAGATAACAGGGCTGGAGCTTGCTGGGGTGCCTGTACCCTCACCTGCCAGCCCCCGGTCAGCCCCTGACCAAGCGGCACATCCTGAGCGCCAGCCCTGTGATTGATGCACTTGGCCGAGAACTTCCCCCCTGCCCGCTCAGGAAACAGGAGGGCTGGGGAGATAGCGCTCGCCTTTCTTTCACAGTCCCTGCTTCCGAACTCTAATCACCTTCTGCTGTGGGAAAAGAGATGAGATGCTGCCTAAAAACCAGATCATTGTCCGCCTCCTAGATTAATGCAGAGAAAGCAGTATTGTCTGCTGAATGGATAAACCTTCCTCCTGTCACTCAAAACCTAAATTCAACGCTACTTCATTTCTAAGAGGCTTATCTTCCTTGAATAGACCCTTGCAGCTCAAGTAAGAGGCGATGTAATGAAGCGTGTTTTTTTCTTAAGTGAGAAACCTGCTGCAAAGAAGGGGTGAAGCCTGTGCAGCTGTTCTAAAGGGCCTTTGCAGACTCTCGAAATACTTGTCATTTATCTGGTCTTGCATGACAGCAAATGAGAGAAGATCAAGTTCAAAATCTGCCGGCATGGCTTTCGGGGCTTCTTCATCTGTTAATTAAATAATGGTCGTTAGTGCACAATACACTGTGATAAGGGCAGATATGATGCCGAGATGGAAATTCGGCTTTTGGGGTTATGAATAAGCAGTTGGTCCCCAGGAATTTTGCTGGTTTGACCCCCCCCACAGAGATGCCTTGGTATGTGACTGGAGGAACCGGCAGTGAAACAGGTGGCATCAGGCAGATAAATAAATTCATAGAAGCGTGCTGACATCATTGTAGAAGATACCCCTTTTATGTGGGTTAGTGATTAATTCAGTGATTTCCCACAAACCAGCCTTTTTTTGCAAAACCACACATGCCACTATTTCTGCAAATAATGACCTGTTTATTTTGATTTGCTGGAGCCTGCAGTAAAGAGTTAACATACACTTTTAATGTTTTTTGGGAAATGTATGTTCTAAATTAAGATTGGTTGCTTAACATCAGAAGGCAAAATCCTGAGGTATTAACTTCTGCTCAGTCAAAACTTACACTGATATCAAAGGGCAGCTCAAGGTTGCTGAGATGGGATGTAAGGTCTGCCACTGAATAACTGCAGGTGGTACAAGTATTTGTTGTGGATGTAAGATGTTAGTCCTTTTTGTGACTAATGTATATCGAATTTTCTAGACATCCAGAGTCAGATTTTACCTAAAAGCACCGATATTGTAAATACTACTTTCTTTCATCACAAAGAGCATGACCTTTCCAGTCTCACCATCGCTGCATGGACTAAGGCCATCCAGTTTTTGTCTCTGTGGTTATGGACAACGTCCTGAACAGTCCGTCCTTGGCTTTTTCAGAGACGCTGAGGTAGATGTGAATTTACCTCAGCTGTGACCATGTAGGAATTAAGTGAGACTGAGTTACCCAAGAGTATATCTGACTTTTTCCCTTGAGTTGCTGGTTTCCTTCCTGGTGTTATGGTGGTGGGACAAGGGAGGAGACCCAGCGTGGTGCACGCAGCAGGGACAACGCAGGGTCTACTCATGCCAGAGCTAAATGTGGCCAAAGACATATCCAGTATGGCTTGGGCAGGAAAATAAAAAGCTTGAGAAAGTACTTGAGGATACTGGCCATCTGCAGGGTGGTGGTCAGCTTGGGGAGATTTGGCATGTCCCTGTACTAAGGAGAAGTGTAAAGGAGGAGGAATGAGGCACCTGTTGGATGGTGATTTAAAGGGGTTTTGGAGCAACATGGAGGAAAATGCAAAGCCTGGACTGCAGACCCCTGTTATGGGATGGAACATGTCTAATGCTGAAATGGGTGCCTGAGGTTCCACAGGGCAGTTGGCGTCCCCAGGATGGGTCCCTGCATGACACAGCTTCTACCAGTATAGAGACCAACACAGCCAAAGAAAAGTGGGGAGAGGCTGAGAAAAACGTAAAATGCAGAATAAATAAGTTTATGCAACAAATCAGCATTAAAGAAAACATTATGCTTGTGACAGAAAGCAATAAAAATAAGAAAATCTGCAGTTAATAGTAAAACACACCATATGTTCACAAATGCCTAGGCATACTAGGGCATCCCCATAACTGCTTTCTTAATGTCGAGGTGTTGAAGAAGAGATGGTAGGTTTCACCCCAAATTACAGATTTTCAGGCTGCTGCTATATATTTTTCTTTCGTGGCAGTTTTCATCATGTCAGTGTGTCTTCACTGACCTATCCCCACCATGTATGGAAGCTAAGGTTTTTGAGATGGGGATGACCTGCAGTTCTGGTTGGCAGAGGTTGTTTTTTGGGTCCCCCGAGCTGGGAAAGCCTCGCTGAGGAGTAATAGTGTACTGAGCAGTTTAGTCAGTGCTATCGCTAAACGTGCCATAACACTAAAATACAGTACCTGGTCCGGTGAAGAAAATGTTGTCAGCACAAATCATAGGTTATTCCTCCAGCCCTACATCCTGAGAAGCTCTTGACAAATATAATACTATATTTCCTGGATTAATAGGCATCAATAGCCAAATTCCCTGGACTATGGAAAATTAACAAATGCTTTCATCTCTACTTTCATTACAGGAATTATTTATGGGGATGTTTTGGTAGTAGGTGCTGTTTCTGTTAACTGTTTAGGGAGCTGGCTGGAGGCTTCGTGCCTGCAGATACTGACCTTTTGCAGATTTTTTTCCCCTTAGCTGATGTCTTCGTCAGTAAGGAGACACCTGCATCCGTGCAGCTCCGGCGAGCAGAGCGACACAGCACTTCAGTATTTCCCCTTCTTCACCAGCTGGATAGGACCCCTGATACAAAACCTGAGAAATGTGCCAAAAGCCTTCAAAGTTCAGGCCAGAGGTGTTTGTGCAAGATAAAAATGGGACAATATAGCATCCCTGTACAACTCATCCGTTTACACATGACACTTGCTTCACAGTCTCTGATTAGCTTGTTAGTAAGGAGGCAGGAAGAAGTGCAATCAAGTTTTTATGATTCATCATTTCTGTTCCCTGTTTAGGAGACAATGTCAGTGCTCTTTGCCAATCATAGAAGGTGGCTCTCGAGTGCCTTAGGGAGATGCTTTTTTAAAAGATGCTCTGTGTTTCTGAAGGCTGAGCCACATTTCTAAATAATAGGGAAGTCCTAGAGTTTGTTTTGTATTGCATTTTTTTCCCCTAATGATATCTGCTAACAATGCTTTTATGTTTGCACGTATGCTAAAAGAAAACATGCTTCCAGTTTGTCTGTAATCCTGTTTTTGCTCAAAGTGTTTGTGCAGAAATAAATTGGAGATGGTACCTGGAATATTTTCCACAATACAAAAGGCAAATGTAAGTTTTATTAAGTTGAAAAGGATACATTCTCTTCTCCTGACCTTGATTTTTTAGCTATATTCTCTATACCCCTGCTTTAGAAGTATTATTCTTCATCCCATCCAATTACCATTTCTATCAGCTCTTCTGAAAGATTATGCTTTTTGGGTGTTCTTCTGTAGATGTCTTTCCAGTGGCTTCACTTGATGAATGTGACAAGTTTTGTGTTTTCTCCCTCCCCTCATTGAATTGAAAAGTTTTTTGATAAATACAGGCCAATAAGTGCCCAAAGGCAGTGTTTCAATGGCTGCTAAATCTTTCAAGGTTAGGACTTAACCTCCGTTCTCCCTAATTCAACTGCAACCTTCAGTCTGGAGCCAATCAAGAATATCAGATGATACTTAAACAATGAAGGATTTCTGATATTCAGGTACAGCCTCTGTTCAATAGGATTGCAAATTCTTTGTGTGAAGAAAGTCGGTTTTGCTCTAAAGTACTGTCACAAAAAGTGAAATTACCATTTGCTTGGAATGATGCCATTCATCATTGTCAGAATACTAAGCATTGTAAGTAGCTAGGCCTCTCCAAATTAATGCCTTGTTTTGCATCGGCTAAATTTCCCAAATCCTCGAGGATGGGTCATACAAAACTCATCTCACCATTTTAATTTATCAATCCAATACGAGTGCGGTGAAAGGGAGCTTCATTCGGTCTTAGCTCTTTTATTTACAGTCTAATTCTAAAAGAAAAGGAAATAAGATATGAAAATAAGTTGGAAAATAAGATAAATCTCTCAGTGAAATCACAAGATCTACTCAGTCCTGTGGCAAACCCTCTATAATTCATTTGTAGGTCAGCTCAAGGGATTAGCCATGACGTATTTGGAAATTCATTTATTTTTATTTTATTTTGCTGTTTCTTATGCATAAGGGTAATGCTGTCCCCAAGGCTTTTCAGGTAGCCCTCAAATCTTGACAACATTTGCTGTCTCTAAGGCCTAAGCCAAAATTAATTTTCAAATAAACAGCATAAAAATGTATGGAGTTGTATAAATTTGAATACAAAATGCATTTGTTTTGCTTGCTTCCATCCATACATACATACTGTTGGCTCAGCCAAAAATCATAACGTGACATTGAAATTAACGGCCATATGTACATCATGAAAGTCAAAAAAGTTTCTTAGTTTATTAGAAACACTGTACGTGGGTTTTTTCCCCCCCACTTTCTCCTTGATATGCTCTGCTAGATGTGTGCTGGGAAAGAAATGCATGTTAATTGTGCTTCTTTCACCGAGTGTCTTTTGAACCTGTCCCTCTGCTCCTGGACCACTTGCTGGGTCCTGCATCCTTCTTGGGATTTTGGCGGGTGTGACATCTTGAAGCGTTGAGATGTCTTCAGTGGAAGTGAAATTAAAAGCTACTTGATATTTCTTGCAATTTATTTTGTCAGGCACAAGTGGGGAAACACTGGAAGTGAGAACGGCGCTTGGACAACCTGCAGCAGCGATGCAGGCTGCAGAGTGGTGTCTTGTCCTACAGTGAGTGGAGAGTTGGACTGGAGGGCTAGAAATGACACTGTAAAGAAAATTCCCCAATTCTGGGCTAAACCAAAACAAAAATACCCCAATCAGAAGCCCATGCTGAGGGTTTATAGAGAAACAAGGCAAACATTTTGCCACTGGTTAAATATGATACGGAATGAACTCTTCCCTTGGGTTGATGGTGGCTCCAGTATATCCTGAGAGGTACCGGGAGCCACTGCCACCCTGGGAGCCTGTGGCACCTACAGGATCAGCCCCGTGGCAGGTAAAAATAACTCCTCTGTGCTCTTAAATTAAAACAATGCCTCTTTTCGGTGTAGTTTTTGAAACCTCATTCCACAAGGGGGCTGCAGGCACCCTGGAAATTTAACGCTTGGCAGGCTGGGAAGTACCTGGGAAAAAGGATGCCCAATCCCATGCAGAGATGCCTGAGCATGGGCCAAATCCAGAGGGAAATGGTCCCTGAATTCGGAGCAGTGTCTGTGCACAGCTTTTTCTGAAGATGTGACAAGCGGCTCTTTGACAAGGTTAGATGTGCCATCAGCTGGAGGGGGTGGAAAGGAGGAGGAAAAGCCTGCAGGGGTTGGTTGGGATGCAGCGCTGCATCATGCTCGTGCAGCTCCTACCCCATCCTCCAAATTAGCAGGGTTAGCCAAAATATCCTTTCACCTGTGCTTAATTAAGAGAAGTACAGCTGTGTGAGATCTCACTGGTGCATTGCCTGGAACTTCATATCTCAAGCAGTATCAGCTGAGCAATAAATAGTTGGTTAATTATTAATTAGCTAAAGATTATGTTTGGAAAGGTAGATCACCTTGAAATGTTGCTTTCTATTATCTTTTCCCAGCCAGGCAATGAAAGATTTCAATTTAATGTGATGTGAAAAACTACAAACAAGTGGGATTTTTTAGGGTTTGGCAGGCGAGGAAGCTGGGGGCTGGTGGGGTGTTGCAAGGGGCTTTTTTTTCCACACCATTCCCAGCCAGGACACGGTGCCAGCCTTGTGATGCTCTCCTGTCCAGCATGTTTGGGATCATGCAGAATCACAGAATGGTCAGGGTTGGAAAGGAACTCTGGAGATTATCTAGTCCAGTGTGTATAGATTCTCCGTTTAGCAAATAACTTACCAGCATTGAATGATCTTGAACCTTTTAATATTTTTAGTGCTTTTCTTGCCACCAGTATTGGCTCATCCTGCTGTGCACAGTGTATGGAGCCTTCTGTCCCAACACACAGCGAAATACTTTACAAATTATTTTCCAGTTTTTTTTAACTCTCCACTGAAATGCTGTTATGTTGGACTTCGGGGTGAAACACATGGGGGCACCCCCCTTGCTCTGTCCCCTTTTGCCCTTGCCCCTGCACACTGGCTGGTGCAGCAGGCAGGCATCCTGGGGAGTGCTGCCCTTTCCCAGCCAGGAGCGTGTCCTTGATGTGGATGGTGCGGCTGAGACCTTCCCACCCGGCTCTGGCTGGCTGCTGTTTGCAGGCGTGAATTTTCCCTCCAGGCTAAATGAGAAAGCTGAGGCCAGTTGCTAAATGAATGCCGTTCTTCCCATTCACCAGGCAAAAGCTGCTCTGTACCCCGGCTGAGGCTGACTGGGAAGCGGCAGTGGTCTGTGTGCTGCAATCCAGCAGGATTTTGCTAACTGGGTTGCAAGAAATGCAAGTTGAGGATTGCTTTCCTGAGCCCAGCCCTGGGGAAACCAGAGGTGGGAAGGGGGAGCATGGGCACTACTGTCCCCCGCAGAGGTGTGTTGACTGGGAGCTGCTCTTAGCAGCCCAAATCTGCTTGCATGGTTGCAGGCCAGGAAGAAAAGCAGAGCAAGAAAGGTAGTTTTACTTGCAAGTAAAGGATATTTAATAAAATGCACTTCTAAAAATGTGGCAGTCAAAATGAATGCTGTCTTATAGCACATCTTAGAACTGGAAAATTGATTTAAAAATGAATGATCCCCCAAACAAAAAAAGATAAAAAGAAATCTGATTTATGTATGTTTCTAAAGGTGAAAAAACCAAATAAGATCATTGAAACACGTGCTGTTGCTTATCTTTTGAGATTTGACAAAAATTCAGTGAGATTTTTTTTTTACATGCTTGGAATCTCCTCAAGTCAAAATCCCAGAGGAACGCAATGTCTTACTCATACAGTGTATACAAATTACTTTTTAATTAATAACACTTCCTAATTCCTATTTTAGGCAGTGTCTGTAGAACAGCAGAGTACAGCACTGCACTTTGTACATTGCAGTTGCTGAAAACACGTTTTTGACATGTGAACTACGTGTCTTGCTGTACTGAAACTATGTCAAACTAGACACATCAATAATATGTTTAGCCCTGTAAACGTCTTTCTATTGTGCTCATCACCCTATTATGGCAATTGCTTCTTAGGTGACTTTCATTTCTTGCCAAAGCGTAAAACACCCCATGATGCATGAAATGTGGGATTTGCATACCCATTTGAAGCATCGAATTCAAAAGTATGTTGGCGACTGGTTCCTTGAGGGACTGTGTACTTAAATGCAGGGTTCTGCAAGGCCTGGCAGAGTGGCATGGAGGGGCAGTGTCAATGTTGGATCCTGTGGAAGGAAACTGGATTTTGGTTTATCTTAGGAAAACATGGCACTTGGCTTCCCTGGCCATGCAAGGAAAGGGGCGAGTGGCTGAGATCTTGCAGCAGCATCAGCTTACTGCTTTAGCTAAGCAAGGCATGCGGTTAAATTATAGCTATTCCCTCCTGATTGCCCTCGTAGAGGGCAAAACCCCTTTGCCTTCTCTCCCTGCTGATGTGTTGTTGCGGGGACAGGTAGCTGTGGCACCTGGTAGAGCCACCTGCTGTGTCCCTGAGCTGAGGCTGGCACCCTCTGTGCTCTTGCTCTCCCCAGGCTAAGGCAGAAAGTGTCCTCTGTTGGCTTCAGCAAGGTGCATAACGTACTTTCCTGTTCCCCAGCTTCACTAAAACTCTTTTATCCTGTGTTATTTATACTTCATACTGATAAAGGAAAATGGCCTTATAGTCGTATACCTGTGTCTTACGTAGTTACACATATTTTATTACATCCAACCATCTCTGGGAAGTGAGAAAAGTTTCAGGGCTATGGTTAAATCTGATTTTTTTGACTTCTATACAAACTTTTCTGGCAACTCTTCCTGTTTACACCAGGTGAGGATCTGGCCGCCTTCCTTGATTTCAGTTTGGTGCTGCCACTGACTAAACCCTAGATATTTGCTGTTTCTGCTAGGGAAGGGCGGGGGGGGGGGGGGGGGGGGGGGGCGGCAGAAAGAAAGGTGATTTTGAGGAAAGAACTCCAACTTTTACATTTATGAGAGTGATTTTAATAACTTTGAGTCACCCGTGCTAATCCTTCAACAGGAAGGCAGTTTGAGAACCGACCCAACCTCCTTTCCTTTCCTTTCATTCGATCCCAAAACACCTGCAACTCTCAGCAGAGTAATCTATGAATCACTGTGTCTGTCGTCCACTTATTGTCTTGTCTAGTGCACTCCACGGTGGAACTAATCAACAGCCCTGAATGAAGCATTGCTCCTGAGCTGAATTCCTTAAAGCTCCTGAAGTATTCAGCAAGGAGGAGAAATCTTTTAGTATGATTTGCTCCACATTCCAAATTCATTTATAGAAAGAGAATAGATGATTAACAACGGGTCGAGAGACACAGATTTAGCACTGCTTCGCCCTGACCTGCCCTGAGTTACTCCTTCCACTTCCCAGGCTGCTCTAATAAGATGAGTTCAAGGAGTGGGATGGCAAAAGCTGCTTGAATCCCTGCACCCAGCTGTCTTAATTTGGTTTATTGGTCTTAATGAAGAAATCTGGTTCCTTAATCACAGGTGAACGGAAAAGGTCACTTGCCACTCTGACAAATGGGTTTACCCTGAGCTGTTTGTGTTGGGCTCACAGATAGTGTGTTTTCCCCCTTTTTCTCCCCCATGATGAAATGCCAATGTCTCCGCGGCACCTCCTATTGTGGCCATTACCTGTGGTGCCTGGGCTGCCTGCCAAGGAGCACCCTCGGTAGCAACAAAAGCATAATCATTTCCAGTTGGAAAAGGCTGAGCTGTAGTAATTTTCCCCTTTGAAAGCTGCAGCAGTGAGGCTCGCGTTAAGCAGGCGTGCGTTTGGTCCTGGGACATGGTGCGTAAGCCATTTGGGGAGACCGTGAGATCCCCAAGTGTGTTCTCCATCCGCACCGAGCAGCATCCAGCTGACCTCGGCGGTGGACTGGCCAGGGGGCTGTTTACAGTGTGTGAATGTCTCTCTTCTGGCTAGGTATGGGTGGTAAGTGTTAACAAAACGGGTGCAAAAGAAACGATTGACGCTTCCTAAATGAAAAGCTGGTCTGCAGAGAGGTTCTGAAGGGCAAGAGATGTAAGAGATGCTGCAAGCTCCTGCCGTCAGTCAGCATGGCAACACAGGCTCTGCTGCTGCTGCAGTGAGCAAATACAACAGCTTATCCCAAAGGACACCCTGCACCTCCCGGGACTGGCTGTGCTGGGCAGCAGCATGCTTTGAGGGCATGTTGTGGGCCCTTTCCCAAGCAGTGCAAACTGTGGGCTTGTGGACGCCCACTGTTGACTTTGGTAGTAAACTAGCAATAAAGCCAAGTCTTCATCCAGCTGTACCTACTGGAAAAAGCCAGCTGAGCAGTCTCACGCAAACCCTGGTTAGTTGCTTACTCCAGGAAATCCTTTTGCAGCCAGTACAAAAGGGAAACAATTTCAGAAAGTAGTTAAAGAACTCTATAAGTACTTGCAGCAAAATCATAGTTTCTTTAAGGTAGGGCTGAAAAGTCTCTTGATGTATGTAAGAAGACAGAGAGCACTTGTTCCTGGTGATGTATGTTTACCACCACCTGTGAACTTTTTGGACATGTGGGCTGTGGAAAATAAAGTCTTTGAGAAACAGCCTAGGCAGATTTGCAGAAGTACCGCCCATGAGGAGTAGCATTCAGTGTCAGCTGAAGATGAAGCTCTTCTCCAGGCCCTGGGTGCTCACAGACAGCCTTGCTGGCAGCCTTCTTGGGTCACATAAAAAATGAGTTGGGTCAAACCCCAGATGTGCTAACTGGGTGTTGAGATGCACTGATTTTCACTTTGCTGGAAAAAATGATGTCTCTTTTACTTCGTACTTCTGTTTTGAAACAGAAAGCATGGTGGGAGTTTGTCCAAAACAGAGCTTTCCAATTTTATCTGGCATTTGAATTCTGCTAAGTTTGAGTAATTGTCAAAAAGATAAAGCTTCGTCTTGCAGGAACCTACTTGGATGCGGAAAAACGCAGCAGACAGGTGACTGGCAGGAAGGGAGAGCGGCTGCTCCCACGCAGATGCAGGCGACTAAATAAGTTTTGAGATCATCATTCCTGTTCAGGTCTTTTCCTTTGATTCTTCAGATTATTTTTATACAGAGACAAATAAGAAACAAAGACAAATCTGCAAAATGATGAGTTGGAGTTTATTGGAGCAGGAAAACAAGCCATTCACACCACTTCCCGGTTTACTGTGAGAGGCAAAATCATTTGCAGTGGTGAATCATGGCAGTTAGAGCTGCTTGAAATTACTGCTTTCTGAAGTTAAATTGCTGCTGGCATGCATGGAATAAACAAAGATATTCGGTTTGTTTAAAAGTACAAGTTTTCTTTAGCTGTGATATCACACGTGCATTTGTAGGGCCAACGAATGATCTTATTCTCTGACAGATGATATTTAAGAGTATCTCTGTGTTTTCTTTGGGTGCCTACATAATTTTCAAGAGAAAAAAACCATCAGGGGTGATGAAGAAATGCATTTGCTCCCATCTCCAATAGCCAAAATGGCAAGATGAGGTATGAGTTGCATCTCCTCAACATCTGAAACTGCTTGTGGTGAAAGTGTCTGATCCTTCTCCCTGACATGAACATGGATTTTGGAAAGAAACCTGCTCCTTCTGCCTACTGGGTGAAGGTATTAATACATCCAAGGTTATTCTATGAGGATCTCCTTAGGATGGAATTTCAGAGTCAGCTGTTTACCTGTGAGTTTTAGAGATATTAAAGGTAACGTACAGGAGCTGAACAGCACATCTCCGTAATGCATTTTTTGGCAGGTCTTACTCCTTCCCATGTGTTGGTGACAGGAGATCAGAGGTTTATTACAGCAAAAGTATAGCTCCTCCATTCAGCTATTTGGTCTGATGTGGGAGTGAGTTAGGTGGAAGCAAAGCTTTTGGAGCCCACATTTAATAGCAAATAGGTGCTTCTTTAAGACAGCAGTTTCTGCCTTCTGGCTCCCCCTGGTCATGTTGCTCCTTGGAGTTCCATATCTTTGGTTGCCAGGGAGCAAAATCTGCTCCCTGCAACCTGAACAAAGTTTTCTCGATCTGCTCTATCAAATTTAGTTTGCATGTACATGGACACAACATCTGACGAGACCATTTGCTGTGATGCCTCCTCTTGCCAAAGCTTTCCATTTCTTCTAGTTCACAATCAAGGTGGGATTTGTCTGCTGTAGGTGTCTACGAGCACACCTATCTCTGAGCAAATTTTTTTTTGTTCCCTTGTGCTTGACGGACAGCTCGTAGGATGTCATCTCACCTCAAACTGGACATCTAAAATGAGTCCCCTGAACAGTCCCTTCCAGCACTCAGTTTTCTGCAGCCTGTGTGAAGCGATGTGTTTACCGTAAAAGTCCAGAATAATTGGTGGCGTGTCCCGGCGTAGGTTGTGTGCAGACAGCAGAGGGTGCTGGAGTTTTTTTCCTTTCAATGCACCTCCAGGGTTGCAGGATCGTTATAACCTAAAATCAATTGGCTTTTATTCTGATTGCTGAGCATACAGAAGTCAGACAGGTACAGCAAGAGAGGAGGTACTGAACTTGAGTTAAATGGACGCTGTCACCTTCAAAAATCACATCTCTGCCAAAAATCTCTGTACCTACGAAATCAGTAAGTGAAAACTGGGTTTATCATGATAGGAGTAAACAGATTTTATTTTTCTAATGAATTTTTTTAACTAAGATTTTTCCTCTCGAAACACTTTTAGAAACTTTTTTTCAGGAAATGGAAAACAAAAGCCTCTACGGCTCTTTATTTCAGAGAAGTCAGAGTGCAGAAAGTTTTGCTCTATCAGAAATACAACCTGCAAACATTATCAACCTCCAGCAAGCTGCCAATATGATCTGTAAAAGTCTACAGTGACAGTGTTGTCAGTTGGCAGCTTATAGCAATATCCAGATCTATACAACTAAAGAGCTTCACCCAGGGCCATCAACCTCATGGGCCAGGGCTGGAGGAAAGCTCCCCTGTAAACATCAGTAGTAAGACTTTCAAGAGCAGGATTTAAAAGAAGCAAGGGCAACAAACCAGGCTGCCAGGCTGTAAGACTGCAATAACTCCCTTAAGCTCAACAGAGTTTAAGTGACTTAAATGTCTCAAAGGCAAGCTTCCCCTTTCAGGACGTGGACCCACTGGCTGTTTAAAGAATAAATCTGAGCTTCAAACCTGCTCCTCAGGTCGTACCCAGGCATGCTGTGGCTGGGGGGCTGGGGTCTGTGTTTTGGGCTGTATCCTGTGTGCTGGCACATGTTCTGCAGGTGGTGGTGCTGATGGCAGGGCATGGGAGCCACTCCACCTTCCCGTTAATGCACCCTTACACACCACCTTTTAAACCGTGTTTAAAAGCACAGTTTGCACCCGCCGGTTACAAGGCTGACTGATGTCAGAGCCAGGATTAAAACTCGGGAATGACTGGCTTCTAGCCTATTTCTTAATCTATTAAATCACACAGCCTCTCTCCTGCTAACTCTTGCTGGTTACTGGGATTGCTTGGCAGCAGCAAGCCCAGGCTGATGTCTAATGCTGGCTCTGTTAACAAGTCAGCTTGGTTGCCAGCTCAAGGGCATCCAGTCAACAAATGTCTTATTTTTGGATTCTCCCATTCTCCTGAGACCATTGCTATGAAGAATGACCTCCCTTACCTCATTCACCTTGTTTGTTGTTCCTGACCCAGATAGTGCAGTGGCTATTGCGTGAGTCAATTGTCCCATGGAGTAGTGGTCGTGCTGTGATGTTTTCATTAGCACTTGAATGAGAGCAGTGGCTGGCACCTGCAGGACGCTGTGGATGAACATAGAAAAGTCTATATTTTAGTCATGTTAAAGCTATGACTAAGCTAACAAAAGTCAGGAAATCCAAACTGCAAATTGCTAGGCTGTCCTTGGATTGCCCTGCCATATCTAGGCATGGGATGGCAGCGCACCCGGGATGGAGCGTTGCAGTCCCCGGGAAGATGCTTCTAGTGCCTGGGCATGGTGCATTGTGCTGAGGGGTGGAAGAGCAGCTGCAAATACAGTTAGGACTTCTATGGGTTCATTTATCTTCTTTTTGAGGTCTATCTATTCTGCTCCAGTAGTCAACATGTTTTTTTTGCAAAATGTGATTTTGCAAACATTTGTGGCTTCCTTGCACTGAAGTAGAAATCACCTTTTTGGATCTGAAAGTTGTGTGGTTTCTCTACCTCTAGAAGAGTATGTACACAGTTGCCTATGGCATGTGGGTCCTTTTCGCAGCAACACACAGAAATTTTTTCACAATAAGAATGTGTTATTTCTTAGCTGTCTCTCTCTGTAGCCAACATCACTCCTCTGTTTTGATTTTTTTTTTTTTTCTCCCATACGTGTTTACAAGTGAGAGCCCTCTTTAGGAAATACTCTAGAGGAATCCAAAATCTTTCAGCTTGCCTGCAAAACAAAGATTATGAAGGGTAGTAAAGAGTCACAGACTCTTATGCTAAACTATAGTTTTTATGACTACTCGGGAAGCCTTGTCTGTGTTTCTCATTAGAACCGGTAAAATTATTCATATCAAGTTAATTTTCATAATTTCCAAATTTCTGGTTCTGTTCCAAAATGTAATTCTTTAAAATGTTTTTGCTTCTCCCATTACAAATCTAAATGGGTAATTTTCATTTTCTTTTCTTTTGGCAGAGTGGTGCACATGCAACATTCAGTGTTTATAGCTTTCGCTGAATGGGCTGGCCCAGTTTTAGGGTGGAATAGATTGACAATTTGATGAGAAAAAGAATGATGTTTAAACGTAGGATTGGATTTTGCAACCTGATAAGCAGCAGCAATCCCAGCTGGAGCAATCCAGGGACTTTGCAAGCTCTCCTCCGGGCACGCCATCGGTCCCGGCGGCTCGGCGCTATCTCTTGGGGCGGCTGGGACTTACAATTGCCCTGTGACTTCCTCCTCCCTCCTCGAAAGGAGAGGATGGGAATTTGCTGAAGGCTTTTATCAGCAATATGCATCTGCCCCCATTCTCACTCAGCAGCTCTTGCCAACGAGTGGGAAAAGTCGGGCCAAAGCGTAATCTGCTCCCAGCTTGCTTCCTGCTGCCGTGCCCCAGGGATGGAGGAAGCAGACAAGTGGCCCTGCGTGCTCTCTCTTTGCCAGGCAGGCCCAAAATTTCAGGAGGCTCAGGGAGACAGAAGAGAGTTTCTTGCTCCCTTTTGCAAGGGATATTGCATGTTTAATATTGCAATATAGCAAAAATCTGTAATGGTGAGTTTTATGGGACAAAACCTATGTGAACCTTACACTTTCAAGCTCTTTGGACACCTGCTGTGTGGATTTTAGTCCCATGCTCTGTACAGTCTGATGTGATATTAACGTGCTGTCTAAAGAGTCTTCCAGTTAAATGGGGTGTCATCTTCAGGTTTTGTGTTGTACTTTTGATCCATCTGCACTTTGAGCGTACCTGGGGCCACCACTTGGTTTATTTCTTTGTCAGTTCAAAAAGCTTTTGCATCAAGAATTTCTCTTGTGTCTACAAGTTATTTCTGATGAAGTGTGGGGTGGAAGGGACATCTCTGCTTCTGGTGCAAGTAGTTTAAATGAGTTGGGTAGAAGCTCCTGGATATGAAAGAGCCCAAGGAGTGTGCTGGGGTCTGAGTGATCTCCCACAGCATGCTGGAAACCGCCAGTGAAATCCAGAGCAGATGCTGTGCTGTCGCAAAACACCTTGAGTCCTCCAGACATGGGCAGAGGCTGCATTTTCACTATTTATTTGCAGCCCTTGGCATAACAGGGTCTCGATGCACAAATAAAACCATGAGGTACCACTCTGGTATAAATGGTAGGAACATAGCTGGTCTCTTTTGCCCTCGCTGGTGTATGAAAAGAAGACACTGCTTGAGCTAGAAGAGACATGCTGAAGGGAGCAAGTGTCTGCATGAGTCCCATCCTTATCAGAACTGTAGACAATTGTTTCTCTGCTTTTTTAACTAAATTTATTTTTCCCACCAAAGCAACATCATTGGTGAAATTTTACTCCTGTTTAAATCATGAGTTTTGTCACGGACTTTTGTAGTGTCAGGATTTCTCTCCATGTGTTTTTTTTAGCACCTGAGCTTAGGTAGGGTTCAGGAGAATGCAGCCACAATTAGTCCAGCCTTCCTGTGTTGTATCAAGGTCTGGAGTTAAGCGGGCAGTTGCAAACTGTGGCACATAATGCATTTCTGCATTAAATACACCCACATTATCTTATGTCCCAAGCAGTCCAGATTGTCAGTAGACAATTATGGGTTTTGCTGGGTTTATTTTGATTGGCCTGCTCTCAGTTTTCCATAGTGGTACTCTATTTGTAAAAACAGATCATTAATGATAACAGCAGATGACATGTGTCTGAAATATGGGGTGGACGAGGGAGTTAGTTTTTCTTCCTATTTTTTTTTTTTTCCTGAGTGTCTGCACTTTGACAGCATGTTTGCCAGGCTGTCACTTGGTTGAGAGATCCACAAGATTAGGACCTCATTGTGTGAATGTTTTCACAGCACTTGTTGCTATAAAGAATCTTCACACTTTGGTGGATGAAATCTGGACTCCTAGACACAAACTGTTAAGAAGCAATCATAACAATTAGCTAATGTGTCAACAATTAGCACTTTCCATCAACCAGCATTGAGTGGAACCTTCTTCTTATCCATATGCAGACAAAAATGCAATGATGTAGTAAAGAAAAGCAGTGAAGTTGGCTGCACTCGTCCCTTGCTGTAGCCAGCAAACTCCCATGGGTATTGTTTACAATGATTATTCTTCCATTATGGTGTTATTGTACAGGTCAGGGGTGGTAGCTAGACTGAAAATAAGCTTTTTTTTTTCTTTGCTTTTTTTTTTTTTTTTCTTAAACTCTTGGCTGCTTTTACAAAAGTACAACAGAAACAACTGCTGTGAAAAGGTCAGCCAGTAACAGTACTTTAGTGTTTAACTGGTAAATATTTCAAAATAGTATTTCTAATATTTTACCATTTGGAAGTTTTTCAATGTATCTCCAGTCCAGCGTGACTCAATCAATGTAAGATTTCCACGGTCTCTGCTGGGAATTCTTTACAATGGGTACATTATAGTCTGTTACCATATCTACCACCAGTTGGTCAGAATTTGTTTTAATATCTTTTTATATGGTATATTTCTGGCAGTAATATAAAAAGCACTGTTTTCTCAAGTATTTTACATATCTCCATATGTAAGCGCTGAAGAGAACTGAAGATTAGTCTTCTAACATGACCTTGCAGCTACTCTTATCCATACAGTAGCTTCTTAAAAGACAATGAATTTGACTGGAAAGATCTGAGTCTTCTCCAAGGGGATGCCTTTTGGAAATGTTCCCTGTAACGTATGTGTTTTGTAACGGGCTACTGAGAGACAAACATGAAGTACTGCAGCATCGGTGAGGTTTCTCTGGTTAATTGTGGAGCTGGGGCCAAAGTGGAACCATCCTAAAAAAAAAAGCAGTAGTTTCTAAAAGTAACATGCTACTTGACTGCAAGCCAAAGCAATTGATTTAAAGCAGGGCATGATGCTCGAGCACAGCCTCGGCTGGTATGGCACCCCGGTAGCCGCAGTCTGGACGATATGCATATGTTTAGGAATCATTTGACAGCTCAATAAAGAAGGTGTTGCAGTAATCTGAACAAAAATATGGAGGTAAGGATGCAAATAAAAACAATAGTAATGAAAATTTACTGATTTTGCTAAGTTCAGCATATGCTAGTTTGCTGTAACAAGGGAAAAGGATGACTCTGTGGTTTAGGGGCAGATGCACCATCTACCCGACCCTTCTAAAATCTCCCCACAACTTTGTGCAAACCGAAAACTTTGATATACCTCAATTGCCTCCTTTTAATCCCAATTCTTCCCAATCCTCTCCTTCCAGCCTGGGACATTGTGATACTAAATAAATGTTTGAGATTTTTGGAGTGGCGAGGGGGGAGTATAATTACACTAAGAGTTATTAATATGGGAAATATGGTCAATAAATGTAAGAGGGGTTGAGTAATTCAGGAACATTCTTTACAAATTCTTTAGTAACGGAGTAGGCAGAATGCCACAGACAAAGAAAATCCTCTGAATTGCAAGAGTGTTCTTATGGCTTTTGCCAAGACGATGACAAAACCCGTTCTTTCTTCTCGCATTAGGACTCCTATTCAATGATACACTTAAGCATGTTCTTAAATTCCGTTGACATTTGAAAGCACTGTTGACTTTAATAGGACTTAAGCACCTGTTCATGGTTAATTGTGTACTTTCAGGGCTTTTTATGAAGGAAAAAAAAAAAAGATGGATAGACTTAGGCATGTGCTTAAAGTTAAGCAGGTGCTTAAGTGCTTTGCAAAGTTGAGGCCTTAGAACTGCGCCTAATCCTCTCTGAAGTCAGAGGATGGATTTTCCCTGCAGTGTGCCTGGTGCGGAGGAGCGATTTGTTTAAGTGACAAAATGAAGTCAGGAGAAACACCTGAAAGAAATGTGGGTTGGTGTTTTGTTTTGTTTTTTTTTTTTTTTTTTCCCCTGCAACAACACCTAACCATGGGTGTCAGCTGCTGACAACTGAATTACAAAATGAAGTTGCAACCAGACTAAATGGACTAGAGCAAAACTTCTTCAAACATTAACAGCTATGGGCCCAGATAATATCACTGGGTAATTCTAATAGTACCCTGAAAAAAGTCCTTTTTCCATGGGTGTAACACTGGAGCTGCTCCTGGCCAGCGCCGGGCTTGAACCCCCTGAGTGAAGCAGTGGTTCTTCCAGGATAGGTGACAGCCCTTGGGTAAGGTGGGAGAGGAGAATTTTTATTTTTTTTTCCCTGAGAAAGGGCTGCTTTAATATAGGCAGTGGTTGATGGTTCAGAAATGACAGTGTCAGAGGTGTTTTTCATGCTTTTTAGTCTGGAATTAGGCAACTATTTTTTGGGTGATGGTGGGGTTACAGTGTTCCACTCTCCTTGAGAGCTGCCTTGGGTGCCTCTTCATCTCCACTCCCTGTCTGGGAGGAGAAGACAGGGTTTCTGCTCTCTTCCCTTCTCTTCATTCATATTATAAGTTCTACCACATCAGGGACTGTCTTGCTGGAAGGTGTGTGATGTTCAGTGAAGCTGATCGTGCCTGGGACTTCTAGGTAATGCAGCAGCAGTTTAAAAAAAACAAACCAAACCCCCAAACTAGCCAAATGTAATCTAAACTTGGGAATCAGAATCTTATTTTAAGGTTAAAAAATAGTACATTGGTATGCTGCCCTCCCTCCTCCCATTCCTGCCCCCCCCCTCCCATTTACTGAGCACTGAGTGGAGCAGTGTTTATGTTTTCTTATGGTCAACATCCTGAAAGGACACCATCCAAAGGGGATGATCAGAGGTATGGTACCACTGTGAGAGTCACCTTCAAAGCGTGGATGTGCCACCACTATCCTCTTGGAGAAACCAGAAGAGAGTGATTTAAACCTTTCTGTTTCCTGTGAACCTCAGCCGTGCTGTACCCTGTGGGCAGGCTGGTGAGCTGAAGGCTGGGCTGCTTTGGTAGGAAAGGGTGGTGGCTGGTGCAGATCTGAGGTGTTGGTCCTACTCCTGTAGTGGGGTAGTGGGGTTGGACCTCGGAGGTGTCACAGAGGTGACAGTGTGCACTATGCCAGGGCGAATCTGAAAACATGGGTGCCCCAGGGGCTGAGCAGGTCCTCCACCCCCGCCTCGACGATGCGTCTTGCCATATTTGGTGGTTTTCTCAAAGCTGCGTTTCCTTCAGTATTGTGATTAAGTGACGATGTCATCTTTTATTTAAAAAAGAAAAAAAAAAAGTTTTCAGCCTTTGTGGTAGCAGAGATAAGCTGGAAAGTGTGAGCCTAAAACATTCCCAAATAAGAAGGTAAATAATTAGAATCCAGCATGCATTTATAACAACAACAACAAAAAAAACAAACTAAAAGTGAAAAAAATTAAGCTGTATTCCTTGAGTTTGAACGGTGGAGGTTAGCAGCCCTGCCTTGTTCATGGGAGGTGAGGGATGCCCCATGCAGGTACCCCCACCTGGGACTCTTTTTGAGATTCAGCCCCTTCATCATGAAACTGCGATGAAGTTAAATGCAGTTTAAGTGGTTCGGGGGGATTACAAGACTGTGGCTGGAGGGGTGGATTCCTCTTCTGGCTGTAAGGGTTTTTGGAGAGGGTGTACATGCATAAGCTGGACAGGAGGAGTTTTATCCTCTGTTAGGAATCTGGTAACTAGAGTGAAGTGTTTTACATGAGAGCTTCCAACTCCTTTCTACACTGTATTGCAGAATAATAGGAAAATAGAAAATGTGAAAATTCTTAATTTTTCTTAATCAGCATATTTACAAATTGAAACGTGTTTCTATCAGAGAATGGCGAGCAAGCCTCGCCATTGCAGAAAGGAGAGCAAAAATAAGGAGAGCCAGGTGCTCCAAATAAGAAAATGTCAGGAAGGCTCTATGTCTCTGCCAAGCAGCCTGTGCTATAAATTGTGGCAATGCCACCACTGTGACCTGGAGCCTGGGGGAAGAGAATAGTATAAAAATGATAAATCACAGCCAGAGTTTCAGATCTTAATCAGACAAAGAAAGCTGGTTCCATTATCAGACAGATTTATATAATCACTTACTAATAACGCTGTGTCCTTCCTCCAGTTTCTTTTAGTAGACATGGTGTAAAAGCACAGATAGCGATCCTAAGGTCACATCTGTCCTGATGTCAGAAGGCACTGGTGCTCTTCCAGCCTGACCACTTGATCACACAGGCAATAATTTCCTTGCATTAATATCTGCTTGAACTAAAGCATCTCTCCCAGGAAAGCAGTGAATCCTGCTACTGAGTGAGCACAGCATCTGCTGAACTTCTCTAACATTTGTTTGGTTAGATTCCTCATCGCAGTGTCTCCAGCTTCCAGCCGCTGCTCTCATTATACATTTGTTTACTTCAGCGTAAGAGGTTTCCATAGTCAGACCACTGTGATCTTCTTTCCCCCTACCCTCTATATAAGCTAAAGAAACTGTTCCCCATGCTTTTCACTACAAAGGCACGCTTCCTGATCTATTAATTATTTGTATTGCTCTTTGGAATCCTCTCTAATATTTCACACACGTCTTGAAGTGGAGGTGCCAGACCTCACGGCAGTTTTCCAGGAGTGTTTGTGTTGGTGCCACCATGGTGGCATCGTTGCTGTGTCACAGGCAGGTCTGTCTGCTGCTGACGCCCATCTTTGAGGGGAGCCCAGTTCCTCCACTGCCTTGGTGTTGTCCTTACTCGCAGCTCCTCACTTCTTGCATCTTCTGCATACTGTTCTCAATATTAGTCAGGTGTTTCTTCTGTGTCAGTGATTAAAAACTCATTGTGTAATGCCTGAAAGTGATTCTTGTAGGAGTCTTAGAAACTTGTAGTTACTTGATGATGTTTTCCTCTTTGCAGTTGCATTTAAACTGATCTTTTAATTGTGTGTATTTTGTATCGTTCTCTTCAATTCCATTATCATATAAAATACACTTTACCAGTAAAGTCTTCTCCGTATCTCAGTCTTTAAAATACCATCCAAGGATTTATACTGCAACATAAATTCTTAACTATTATCCAGCCAAATCTTTTGAACAGTTTATTATGTGACCAGAACTACTTTTGTCAGAAAAACTTATAAACACATAAAAAAATTTCCATTTACTTTGATATGATCTAATACCTTTAAACACATATAAATTAATATTAACTTTATGACTTTAAGTCCTAAGAAAGAAAACCCTGTTGGCTAAGGACATAATAGTAGTGTAACTTGCCTGCTTTGATATCAGGTCAGTCTGCTTTTACCTGACTGCTTCCTCTGGCCCATTGCAGATACCAGGACCAGGCTGGATTTCCTGCAGTCCCTCAAAACTGGCACTTTCTTCTTAGAAATTCACAATTCAGGGGATGTCTCATTCAGCTGCCTTAAAGCTCTTGCATGCCAATTGTTTGGATAAGTTAATATAAAACCCCTGGCTTTCGTAGCTGCAATTTAATTCCCTTCTGGGCTATTTTGAGATTGGGCCATCACTGAGTATACGTGCGATATGACATTTTTCCCTGAATATTTTGCAGAAGTACCGGTTTGAGAACTTCTTACTCTTGTACCTTATTTTTGACAATTAACTAGTACCATAATTCAGATCATTCCTACTGAACTTGAGTTTTTCTTGTGTCGTTATTTTCCTCTGGCAAATTTCTGTAATTTATAGCTTCAAATTAACATTTATGACTGTTAGCTTCCCTCTTTTCTATAATATTTATATCAGCTCCTGCTTCCCCTTTAAGTGACACTGTTTTATATTTATTATTTTTTTTTTTTTACTTTTTGTGGCAACTTACTTTCTCAGCTACAGAATAAAGCCTTGTAAACATCTTGTAAAATGTTAGCTGATCCCAAGTATCACTCCCATACTTCTATTTATTCCCACTGCATGGTTTGATAATTGTTTTCAGCTTTGTAAAACCATCCTTTAGAGCCGTATGTTAACTGGCGGGATTTTTACTCTTATTAAACGTAATGAATGTAATGCGATTTCATGAGAACTGGGTGTCATCAACATACTGCTGCAATCCAGGTCTCTATTTATCATTGCAGTGTGTGAATCCCAGTTGGAATTGTATTTTCCCAAACCCTCCTGTTACTTTCTAAATACACTGGGGATACTCTGAATGAATATTTTGTTGCTGAGGCCCATCTAGTCAGTTATGGCAAGTGCATACGCTTCTACCAGCTCTGTATTTGTTTACACAAAACCACCACTACAGAAAGATCAGTGTGTTGGGAGACCTCTCTGCACTATCTTTTTTTTTTTCCTTGGGGGAAAGAAAACCGATAGGGGGAAATTTGTGCCCCTGTGCTGTGAGGCATGCTGTCCAGACACCTGTACATAACGTGAAGTTAAATAGGGGAAATAATAGGGGAACCATTTCTGTTGTCATTTCCATTTGGATCATCCTCATCATCACATTTCAGGGTGACAGGTACAGAAATAATGTGTGAAAGTCCCTTTATATTGTGCATTTTGAAAGGCTGCACCTGCGTTCAAGTAGTTGGTCTGAAACAGATAAGGATTTGAACTGTTAGTGTGTGTGTCTGTGTACAAGTGTACGCCTGTATCTGCAGAAAATTAAATTATGCTTTAGTGCCATATACATTGGAGTGGTCTGGGAAAGACTCTTGGGAAGATGCTGGGTCTTTCTGCTATAATATTTTTGGTAATCAAAAAGTTCTCTATTTTATAGTAGTTAATGAAAATGAGAGTGGTTGGAAGGGTTATTTCTGTCTGTTACTATTAGATTCTCCAGATTTGCTGACCCTGAATAATTAAATGTTTTTGATCACTCCGTTTATATTACCTAGAACTGAAGTAATTCTGATCCTTCAGCAAACTTGAAGCACAGCATGGAACATAGTGAAAGGCGCCAAAAGATGAAACATTTCAGTTTTGCGGTTCACATCTGTCTGTCCTGAGACCAGGAGACCATTATAATACACTTAGAGCATTTAAAAGTTCCTCAAGGTTGAAAGCCCTGATTAGGGCAGTATCTGTTCACGTGTGGGAGTCCTGCCTGCACCAAACCTGGGAGCCCTTGCGTGCCTTTTCTATGGGAAAAGATGTTTATAAGATTGGGTAGTGGGGGGAAAATAAGGGGAAAATGTAATCAAGGGGACCCTGACACTGGAATGAAAATAGCAATGTACACATCCATCAGTTTGTACTGTTTTCATAGAGAGTATAAAATATTTAAACTGAAGCTATTAATCATCCTTCTCCTCCGTTCTAATCCATGGGAACCACAGGAGGTCACCAAATATGCATTTAATATAAAAGAATGAAAAATATTGGAGGGAAAAGTAGTGTAGTCTAAGAGCTAGAAATTCTAAGAGCAAAAAAATTTCAGGCAGAAATTTTGTTAAAAATGGAAATATTATTTTCATAATGTTCATTTGGAAAATCATTATATTTTGGGCAGTAATTCAAAATTTATTTAGAATTCGTTAAAAAAACCCTCACCTAAGACAGAAATTTATTTTATTTCTTGGGTTTTGTTTTTATTTTTAAGATACTGCTGGATAGGAGCATTCCCTATTATGTTTACTTTGATAAAAACCCAACATTGCTCATGGAAAGCAGATGCTTCTTGCAGAAGCCATTGCCAGGTTCACATTCTAGGTTTCCATCAGGTAGTTTGATGAATGTTTCAAACCCATCACACCACTGGGTGTTGTGCCCTAGGATGATATTTCCCCCCAGTTTCAGTACCTAAAGATCAGAGGGGCATGAGGAGGAGATGTCTTTCAGTACCTTCATTGTGTGCGTTGCATGTTGGTGTGGAGAGGAAAGCCAAAACCTGTGACTAAGCTGCATCTCTGTGACTTTTTTTTAATATTGTTTGAGTTTCCTGGAGTAAGCCTGCCTCTTTATTAATTTATTTATTTACAAGTACTATGATGGTGCCTGGAGCCAGGGCTCACTGGGAGGAGATACCTTGGTGTAGGGAGGAAAGGGATAGTAGGCAGACTAGATGCCTGGCCAAGGACTGAAAGGAGCATATTTCCATTATCCAGGGGTGATGTCCTACGCCTGCTGTAACCGCTAATGAGAGCGGGTGTGCAAAGCGAGAGCACAGAGCGCTGCTGTGCCTTGTGCCACCCGGGAATGTGGGGAGAGACAGCAACGTGCAGCAGAACTATGGGTTTCTAAAACCTGCGTTCAGCTTTGGCACAATACAGTCACTGTACAAGAAGACATTGGGAACAAAAAATAAAGCCTGAAGCTTCAAGAACAGGCTGCCAGAATTATTAAGAAAAACATCAAAATTATGCCATTAAAAACAGATGGGGATTCTATAAAGTATTGAAAAGAAAATGTTTAATTATGAGCCTTATGCAAAACCCATCAAAGTTGGATTAATATTATAGTGCTGTTGCTGTAGAGGGTTTAAGTAGTCCATGGTGGAACATTAATCTTTCACTCCTTTAAAAATAATGTTTTCCTTTTGTTGATGACAAATTCCATCTCTTCACTGTTGAAATCATATATCCAGATTAATAGCATCTAACATAATGAAATCAAAAGGTACAGGTAATATGGATTAGTTTAGAAAACAACAACAAGGAGGGGAAAAAAAAAGACCCAAGGGGAAAAAAAAAAAACTTCACTGGATGAGTGCTTTTGTCAACATCACCGTATTTTTTCCTGTTTTTAAAAGATGAGGGGGTAGTCTCTGTTCATCGGTATCCTTGTCTGTCTGGGATATCATGTAGTGGCTGTATATCCATAGTATTTCTAAAAGTGGGTCAAACAGAGGATGCTTTACAGTATTTTGGGTTGGGGGAATCTTGTCGGTCTTGCGTTTCTGAAAGATCACCTATGGCTGTGCAATCTGAACACCTCTGGCAAAAAGTGCTGCCGTGAATCTGCCTCTCCCAGCTCAGCTGGCTGGAACAGCTTGAAAGAATTTCTGGGATTTTATTTAATAAACATATCTGAAGTGTGGAGTTGTTGGTGCAGGGAGGGTTATTTTGGGAAAGTGAGGCTGCAGGGCTGTTTTTCCTACCTTTCCTTGCCATGGCATTTCTCTGTCCCCTCCATCTGTGAGGGCTTTGGGCTGCCCTGGTGGTGTCCTGCCCACACATGCTGGCCACTGCCTGCCCTTCCCTGTCGCTGCCAGGTTCTGTGCTCCCTGCTTGCACAGAGAGATTTGTGCTCCAGGCCAGGAGCTTCAGACAATCTCCTGCATCAATCAGGTTGAACACTGGAGGAGATAGCAAATCTTTTCATGCGTGGCATGATGCTTTTGAAATTCTCCATGGTGGGGTTGGGCACAGGTCTAGGCTGCTGCTTTGGATGGGAGGAAAGCCCGAAGTAAAACCCTTTCCCTCTTGCCTCTGTCATGTTGGTGACTGGACTTGGACCTCTTAGGTAAATAAGGCAAGGTGCTTTTGTTCCTGTGTTTTTTCTCATCACCTGTTCTTTCTTCAGGGCTGAGCTGTGGTGCTTGGTGCATGAACCCATGTATTGGGATTCACCTCCCCAGCCCTCCATCACGTGTCTTTCCAATGTTTGGAGCCAGGTCTTTGTGCATGAATCTGCCTGTGCTGTTTAGCACTCAGCTGCTTTATACAATGAACCATAGAGTCAAAAACTTGGGTGCTGTGTTCAGTTCTTCCTTTCCATCTCCCCACTGTATCCCCCTCGCCCCCCCTACCCCCCCCAAAAAAAAATAAAAATTCTGTGCTATATTGTATCACCAGGTACACCAAAAGCAGGCTCTTATTTTAGCAAAAATATCAACACTGACTGCCAAGGTAGATTTAAGGTATTCATTACAAAATATTTTGTCCTGGGCTTTAAGAATAATGCACTTTCAGTACAAAGAAATGGTTATTCTGAACATTGGACTTTTTTTTTTTTTTAAGTTATTTACAATAGGTTTCAAGATTTAGAATTACCATGAAAGATTTACTTATATTGCAGTTCATGTAAAATTTAAAATCAATAAAGTAAATAAATTTAGCTTGTCTGCCTGAATCGATTTCCTCGTATGCTAACGCAGCCCTGTAATACTGGTACTTTCTTATCTCCGATGTCATCCTCTAGTGATAGTTTCAGGGTTGCAATTCTGCTATGTTATCATGTCCTTTGCGACACAGTGTGCCTCTGAGTCGCCTGCGACTTCAATATTTCAAACCTGGGTTATGAACGTCGCCTCCCTCTGAACAAGGAGCTGCCTGCTGCTGGGAGCCAGGCTCCCTCCCCCTCGGAGCCAACCTGTGCTCTTGCAGCCGGTGGATGGAGAAAGGGAAATACTGCTGCTGAGATAGAGGCTGGTATCTGGGCTCCGATATGGCAGAGATGTGCATGGAAAAGAGCCGAGAGGTCCTTTGGCAGGGCATCCCCACTGGAGAGGGAGAAAGAATTACCCCTTGTATTTCCTACCAAAATGCTAATCAATGGCTTCAGAACAGAGCTTTCTCCCCCCCGCCCCCCCCCCCCCCCCCCCGCCCCGCCCTTGTTTTTTTAAAATTCGTAGGATTTAAATGCTGATTAAAAGCAAATGTGCTCATCCAGCTGTTGCATTGGTATGTTCCTCAGCATCACAGCTGGGGTAGCTGCAGTGTGCACTGAAAGAAGGGGAGACTCCCTCCGTCATGGTTTTCATTGAGTCTGTCCTCTTACTTTTTCACTAAGGTCAGAGGTACCTCGTACGTGGTTGTAGATGAATCACAAAGCAGGACTGGCTTCTGAGCAGGATATGGGGCTGCGGCAGCGAGCAGCCTGCAGTCCGTGTGTTGGGTGATCTGGCTCCCAGAGATTCACAGCTGTTTTGGGGGGCGCCTCTTATCTCCTGCCCAGGGCAGCACCTTCCCGTGGGGCAATGGGAGTGGGCCATGACCGAAATGAGGTTACCTCAACCAGCCTACATTTCAAATGTGCGGAATACAGGAAGTGTGGGCAAGCAAAAGGGAAGCTTTGTGCAGTGCTGGGTTGCTGTATTTAATCTTTATTTCAGGACCCAAATGAAAATGCTACCCGAAAATATAATTGAGGGCTACCGGTATCCTTTGGTGCAAAAATAAATCCCTTAGTTGTTCCCAGTCTGTAACGTGAAATTGCATTCTTGATGTTTTCTGGATCTGTGGCGTGACTGGTGAAGGCTTTATTGCATTGACAAGTTTGGCTTTCTGATTAAAAAGAGATTATCTGTTGCTGAATGGAGGACAGTAGTTTTATTTTCCAAGTTCAATGATTTAAAGTTTGGTCCTGTTCTGCATTGGAACAACCTAAAACTTTGCAAATGGTTTTGTAAAATCAAATTATGTGGCGATGACAGTGTCAGCACCTGAGCACGGTTTTCAGTTCAATCTGTCTCTCTGATTAGAAGTAACTAGAGGGTCATGGATTTCAGAGACCCTTACCTAAAAAAAATTGTCAAAACTGATACACCTTTGGGAGATGTCCTGGTGTGAATGAAATGCCATTCTGAAGGAAAATGCTTGGTCAGAAATGTTGCAGGCAGCTCCAGGTTTAACTCTTTGCAGCCTAATTACTGTTCCCCACAGAAGCACAAAGGACAACTTAAACTATGGACCTACTTTGCAATGCTGTCAAGAAGTTTGCCCAGCAGACTAGACATAGACACAGCTGCACCGTTCAAAGGATTCGAAGGAAAATAATCCTTGCAACAATAATAATCTAAAACTGATGAACTTTAAAAATATTGGATTTACTTATTAAAAAAGGAAACACATAAATACAAATGCTTTGATTCTGGGTCTGGCAAAAGAGTAACTGTTTTTACAGCCAAGCAAACACTGTTCTTTTGAGGCAGTACTCTGGTTTCACATGAAGTGAAATGGTCCTTTTTTATTGCTTGCAAAAGAAAAGAAAATATCAACCCCATCTGCCAGCGTTGCTGTTGAGTTTAAGATGGAGCACCCTTCTGGAAGCTGTGAGGAAGATGTCTATAAAATGTTAGGCAGGCTTTAAAGGAAAAAAAAATAAATGGGGAGAACAGAAAACAGAAAAAGAGAGGACATAGTGATATAATAATAATCATTATCATAATAAAAAAAGGGGCAGATCTCTTTCTGGTTTTAGTTAGGATAAATTCAAGTGAAACCAATTTCACTTGAAACATTGTGCATGCATTTATACCAATGCAGCAGCAAAAGGTTTATGTATGTCCAAAGCTTATGAATTTGAGCAAATAAATACAAGCTATGTAATCAGTTTTATTTGTTTTCTGACTCATGTCTGGCACACGGAGGCAAAGAGGGTCCAGTTAGAGGAGCAGAGTTGTCCTTCAGGCTGGAGCTGAAGGTAAACTTGGAGCATTAAGTTATATAAAGTTGCAGGATTGCTGTTTCAGCTCTGTAGCTGCTGGCAGCTTTTACAGGTGATTTTGAGCATGTTGTTACTCTAGCCCAGATACAATTCATATACCCTGTTGGTCAGCCTGAGAGAAAACAAGATGTGCTAGACTGGATATGTGCATTAACAACCTGGCTTTCCCAGATGCAGAGCTGTACAATTCCAGAGGCTGTTTCTCACTAGAAAACTTGGCCAAGATGTAGGGAATTGGGCTAATTAAGAAGATGTTAAACACAGCTCTGCCGTAACAGCAGCTGACTGGCACGCTGTCTGGAACAAGAGGCGTACTGAGCCTGACTGTCACGAAGCTGAGAAAGGAAGAGCCTGAAGTTTTATTAACTGTAAAATCATGTTTGATTGCATTTGCGAGGCTCTCCCGGAGCAACGTAGCCTAATTTTCTGGGGAAGGCAGAGTGGGTGTCCACAGGGGGAACGTGGTGCTCTGAAGGTCAGCCCGGGATTTCATTTTTTCCCTGTTTTTTTTGATAGACAGAGTTATATTGTTGGAAATAAGCAGCAGTGGTTATTGGTGTGGATAGGCTTGAACAAGTGCTTAATTTTAAAACTAAACATCAAGTAAAGAGACTTGCTGCCCTGTTCTGCACTGTTGAAAATCAGACTGCTTCTCCTGGTGCTGAGATAAGGGCAAAGAAAATATCTTTAGTTACCCATTTAGAAATGGTTCACAAATGCTAGCCCAAGCTTTTGAGATCTTTTTGGTGAGATACCTGTAGTAAATAGATAAATAATTAATCCCATACAGTGCCCTTTTAAATTCTATTATCTACTGATTTTTCACTGAGGACGTAAACTGTCCCTGCACAGGGTGACTGAGGCTTATTTCTGCACCCAAGAAGTTGCAATGCTCTGCTGCTCTGCAGGAAAAGCTCAGTCCATGCAAAGCAAAAATGCTTAGGACCAGCCAGAAATATTTCTGAACATATGTAATCAGCGGTGAGCTTGCAGACATTATTTAAACCTTCAACTTTTCTTCACTTAGATTGTCAAATATTTTAAACTTATCCACCAAGTCATCCCTTCCACTCTTCTTCTTTTTAATTTTGTAGAGCTCGATTTTGAGTTTCCTTTCACTGAATGTGGTTATTTGGATTAGCTAAATGTGATTGTACTGACTTTGGGTTGGATTGCATTTCTGTAGTATTCAGTCCCTGGCTGTACTTTCATTTGAGATACCAAAATTTTACCACAGATTGTTAGCAATTGGTATATGAATAATTGATACCCTTTTGCCCTTTGTTTTGTCACTTATTTATAGAAGTAAAGGCTTAAATTGTTTCTTAAATTGTTAAGTAGTATTTGAAATGCCAGTTCAAAACTGCAACAGAAGTCATGGCCATGGCTCTGTGTCAGTCAGGGTAATTTTTGCCATTATCTCACGTTTACCTTTTTTGCCAAGAACAAACAAATCTGACACCAAAATAAAAAGATTTTTTCCCCACCCCCCCAAATAATGAAAACAGGTAAGGCTCTCCCCTCCCTTGGGCAGGCAGAGGCACTTTCACCAGTGATGTTTTCCCAGGCTGGTTCCCCAATGCTTAATGCTTTGGACTCGGCCACCAAACACAGCGACTTCTGCCCGTCATTTCACAGAGCTCCTGAGCGTAATGCTGCAGAAATATGAGGCTGCGATGCCAGTCACCATTCACTGACTGCTATGATGTGGTTAATCTGGTATTTCCTCTGAGAGGAGTGATATGATAACAGACTGGGATTTTAATTTTAATGGCTATTAATGTGTGATCCTGTGCGGTTTGGATTGCGTCAATTATGAAATGGGTATAACTGAAAACAGATAAAGGGATGGGTCAGGCTGACAAGCTTTTATGTTATTAACATTGTCATATCAAGCATTTATATTGATCCAGCTGCTGGACTCTTGTGTACACTCCTCCACCTTGAGTTGTAGGTGAGATTGAATTCATGCCTGCGCTCATCTTTCTTATGATGGAGAAAGAAGATACTGGAGGAGGGACATGATGTCAAAGGGGTAATCTTGGTTAACAGAGATGCCTCGTTTCCTTGCTCCCATACACACAAACCCAGCTGTAAATGTCAAATATTCCCAATGTTTTACCCTTGAGGTCTTATCTGCACTGAACATCAAGAAGTTCCAGTGAGCAAAGTTTTGTGCAAACCATGAAAATGTAAGGTAGGATCGTAGTCCTTGTTAATTTAATTGTGTACCCAGAAGGCTGTAAAGCTTTCCATAAAAAAATAATCTTCTCTCCTGGTGCCAAAGAAAGCGTGAGAGCCCATATTCGCAGTGCAAGGAAAATATGAGAGGGTAGAGCAGGGGAATGTATGGATTTGGGGCAAGCTTGGCTTGACCCTGCTCAGCCCTTGTTTCCCTGTAGCTGGAGAAGACATGAAGGGTGTCCCCATCCCTGGTGTGCTCCTGGAAGCAGGATGGGGGGTCTGAGTGATCTCCGTGGGCAAAACGGCAGGATTTATTTTCTGAGCAGCAGTTTCTGCTTTTATAACACAGAGTTTGAGACTAGCAAATAGATGTAGAAAGTTTTTTTTTTTAATTATTATTTTGTCAACCTATTGGTCAGCTCCAGCTGCTGCTATTTCAGGTTGATGACGGCTGTTTTCTGTCCACTTTTTGTATACATACATGCAAGTGCTGTGTGATCCCAGGTATGAGTGCATCCCTCGGTGCCACCGAGCTCCCCGTGGGCTGAGGGGCTGGGCTGTATATTTCACATGGCCCCGGTGTGCGTTTTTCTGTGCTATCTCCAAAATCTGTCCTGCGCTGCCGCCTCCTCCTCCTCCTCGTTTATCAGCCAGAGCACACAGACAGATAACATCCCCGTGACGTGGCCCTGACCTTTGTCAACCTTTGTTAAGGCTCCATCTGAAGTCCGGCCGAGTGTTTGTAAACAGGATGTAATTAAGGCTGGGAACTGACAGCGCCTGATGGGAGGACAATGCGGAGCTGGCGGGACCCGGGCTGTCAGATGTCCGCCCGCATTGTGCTGCCGGTGCCGTCCTGGTAATTGGTGTCCTCTGGCCGAAGGAAGTGCACTCAACTCGGATTAATCTGCCGCAGTGCGGAGGCCATCCCTGTGAGCGCAAGTGTTTCCTCCGATAAACCCCTCCGGCCCCTTGGAGAGGGGCGGAGGGAGCCAGGAGAAAGCTGTGAAAGTCGAGACCGCGGTGACAGGTGCCCACCGAAAACTGGGAACAGGAAAGGTGTGGGGGGATTAAAACCAGCAAAGACAAGACGTCTTCGCAGCTCGCCTTATCAGCCGGGCGAGCGGGAGAGGTCGCGGGCTTATCGTGTTTTGGGGTGGCTGGGGTGAGCGCAGGAAGATGAGCGTGCAGAAGGGCTGCAGATAAGTGCCCTTGGCGGGGCAGGAGCAGGCGCCTGCAGCAGCGTTCGAGCAACAGTTTAGTCCCAGATTTGGCCCTGGACAAAGTTTAAAATACATGTGTGTATATATATATACACACATATACATGTATGTGCATAAGTATAAAGTGTATGTATACACGCATAAATGGCACACACATACATAAGAAAACTAAAACTCGTAACTGAAGCAAAAATGTTTTGCTGAGTTTTTGTTTCCTTTTTTGGTCTTTTTGTTTGTTTGTCTTTTAATACCCTGATCAAGTTTTATAGCTCATTTTGTAGCCTTAAACTGGTGCACAAAGAACAGAACAGAATTGACTGAAACTAAGACTGAAACAGAGTATCTTATTTTGTTTGTCCACTGCTTGTGCACAGGTGAAGAAGAAGTTTGACTTTAATATCTTTTTATTTTTCATTACCTAAACCAAACAAGTGTGTTGCGAAGTATATGTTTCAGTTTTCATTTTTACAGACTGATGGATGTCTGCCCATGTTAACCTTAAAGTTAGATAAATATTAATGGGTGCACCGCGACTGAAGAAAACATATACTATTCTCACTTTTTTGGCATATATGTGCCTAAAAATGTTACAGTATTTTTTTCTTGTAGGTTTCCAATTATATCATCAGCTTAAGGATTGTACTGATTGCGCTAGTACTTCAGGTTTATGCACTTAGAGTTTAATACAATACACTGGATTCTATATTCATTAGGATTTCAGAATTGCCGTTTTTATATGAGAAATAAAGAGGTGCCCATGAAAGCAAATCAGTAAATATATGAAAAGGCATATGACAAGGTCTGTCTTAAATATACAGAGCAGATGCTTTGGAAATTCAAATAACACCGTGGCAGTTTCCCAAGATAACATCCTTCACAGCATCCAAGCATAGACCGTTCACTGATCATTTTAAACCCTATAATTTAGGGTTGGAGGAGCCAGGTCATGTGCTATTGAAATAAATAGCCAAATTCTCCTTCTACTCTTCCCAAGGAGAGGTGAGCAATGGGAGGGGGATTGCTGATATCCCCAGCCCAAGAGTTCAGCTGTGTCAGAAGGAAGATGAGAAGGTGGCCACTGTGTTGGGAATGGCTGTACAGTGACTTTTAGGGGAATTAGGAGAAAAAAGGGTCCTGGTAACTTTTTCCCACATTTTTGGGTCTGCCCAAGAAGGAAGCCTTACATATAAAAGAAACGCTAACCAAAAATCCACCTGTTCCCAGGGGAAAGAAGTGATTCCTAGCAGCCTACAGAAAGACTAAAAAAGAGTAAAATATATATATATATATATTTCTCTGTGTGTGTATGCAAGAAGACAAACGAATGAATATTTTTTCCTCAATATGAGAATGAAAACATAAAAATATTCTTTGGCAGCCTTGAAAATCACAGTTTACTCAGCTTGGAAATATGTCTAAGTTCAAACCAAAGTTGACCAATACTCCAAAGCCGCTTATAGCTGCAGATAGCGACATTTGTTTCCAGATGTTAATGGGAATAAGGTAGAAAAGAAAAATAATGCCTGGAGCCCGTTGAATGGAAATGCCTTTTTTCCTATATTAGATCGTACATAGTTGTCAGACATCCATATCCCAGTGCTAGTAAGACAGGCAGGGAGTGCGGCGGTGTTAGAAGGTTTGCCAGGTTTGGGTTTATGTACATGTGTGTCTCGTCTGCAGAGTGCAATATGAGGCAGAGACCTTCACTCAACAGGACCAAATAAATACAAGAAAGCAAAGGGCTAAGTACAACGCCTTTGGGAGTGGAATAGGGCAGGAGAGGAGGGGAGGATGGACGAAAGCTGCTGAGAGATGCAAGCTGGCTCATGGCTAGAGAGAGACGAGGCAAACCAGGGCAAAATGGTTCCACTTAACCTACCTAACCTGCTTAACTAAATAAACCATTACTGCAACGTATAGCGGGGTTTCCCTTAAAGACAACTGTTGTTAGATGAAAGAGTTAAAGACAGAAAACTCTGAAAGGATTAACTTTGATGTCCGAATATATTTTTTGGCATGTAAATACAACTGCCAAAGGAAAAGGAACAAAATACCCAACATGGTGAATATAAGGTATTTTGGGGGGGAGCGTGGGTTGGCTTTTTTTTTTTGGTAGGTAAATCATTTTCTTTTTAAATGAAATTCTGTTTGACTGCATGAAATATGAACAGTAATTAAATGCACAGTCTGTGGGCCTTCCATACTTTAAAGCTCTTTCTTAAAAAAAATCCCCAACACAACTGCTCACCTCAGACAGGCCAATTACCCAAGAATGATGGAGTCAAGAGGAAAGTAGCTAAATTTCTTTACTTGAATGATCACAACCACAAGCCAGTGATTAGTCCCTGCAGCACCAGCGGGGATGTGGTGGGGACACTCACATTGGAAGACTTCAAATAGTCATTTCCTTGGTTAAAATAAAATCTGACTGCACTAAATAGACAGTTTTTAATCTCAATTGGACATCTGAAGATTTCTCAAGCTGTTGTTGGCTGCGGCAGAAACAAATTTTTCTGCTTTGTTGATTAAACCAGTGGTCTCCACCATTGCTTATCGGCCTGCGACGAGCTGTTCTTTTTAATTAAAAGTGAGCCACCACGAGAGAGCAATTAACAGCTAGTAATTACTGTGCTCTTCAGAACTGCAACATTTTGCCTTTCATTCCAATTATATAATGGACAAGTGGCTTTTTGATCTTCAAATTAGTGAGCTCTTGTACTATTTGTTTTGAGGCAGATTTGGAAGGTTAATGATGGCCTGTGGTGGCACTCTTTCCACTGACTGATGTAAGACAAGAAAAAAGGGGAAGGAAACAGGAATAGTCTATCAAGAAATGCAAATGCTGCCTTCATGATAATGAACAGGAGAAACACAGGCAACTTAATATGCAGGTTATTTAATACGAATCAAGTAAGTGCTCGTCTTGGTGCTAGCCCATGCTATGGAACTCTTTTTTCTTCTTTTTTTTTTTTTTAATAAAAAAAAGTTTAATTAAGCATTTCAATATAGATTCTTTAAAGAATGACACATAACATTTAACCGTTTGATACTTAATTGTGTTTGCCTTTGATTGTGGCACCTATAGCTAAATGTTGTACAACATTACTGAAGCATTGAACTGTCCCTTAGGACACGCGATGCATTGACTTTGTCTAAAATCTTCTAAGTAATAAGTCTTAATATATTTAATGGCCACTGTGCCCTTTGAGTACAAGGACCTCTTACATCACAAACAGTTGTCTAATTTTAATTAATATTGATTTGCATCTCTTAAATAGAAACTATAATTGTTGCTGTTGCTTATGGCTCTATAATAATCCTAGAGGATAGGCATGTTGAATATGTCATGTATATAGAAGTGTGAGTTTAAAAAGATCAATAATACTGTTATTAGGGCAGATCTCTGCTCTTTTGATTGTTGCTGCTGTAATCGGCTAAGTGGTGCTATGCTGATTTATACCAATTGTGGTCTTCATGTTTGATTTTTTTAAACTGTTGCCCTGGTATTACTTTTTTGTGTACGGAAACAGATAAGGTTTGTTGTAGTTTTAGCTACCCTGATTTTTGGGAAGGAGTCAACAGCTGTAGTACTCTGATACCTCCTGAGTAGATTAAGAATTTGGCACTTTATTTTTGCTGTGCATGTCTGGGTTATGCATATCTGCACAGCTTAACAAAACCACAGAGCCCATTTAACAGACCAATTACAGACGTGAAAAAAAGTGGGTATCTTCAGTGTGATGAATAAAATATAAAACTCATTCTATGGAGAGCTGAAACAAGAAGATCTGTGTTTAAATTTCTTCACATCCATTGATTTAGCTATTCCTTCACTAAACACAATCATTAATTACACAGACTGCTGTAGGCATGATAGAACATAGACAGACCTCTCCTTTTGGGCTGTTAAAGCTTTAGTCTTGCAGTTGTTCGTGTAGGAGAGAAATGTACTCTTGATTTCCTTGGAGGCAGAATCAGGATTGCATTGCTCAACAGATGCTGAAAAAACAGTATAAAACCCAGGTTCTTAAAAGTGTTTGGATCACGGTTTCACGTGTCCACCTAAACTCTGAACTGGAGTATGATACTTTAATTATGATTTTGAAAAAAGGCTCTGCAACCTGTGTGCCAAGCTGGTTACACGGCTTATGGTCTGTATAATGACTGCAAACCGAGCTCTTGAATTTGGACATCGAGGGTCTCTTCCCATGTTCTGACTTGAGCAAAGCTTCCACTGAAGAAATTTTGGCTTGTGAAGGGTTTGAGACTGATCCCCCACACAAGGCTTGGGAGGTGAAAGGAGTTGGAAAGTAGGAAAATAAAGAGGCTGAATAAAAATATTTCAAGCAGGAATAGTGACAGTATACATAAATAGAATTTGAAAAAAAAATACTTGAGGGGCTTGAAAGTTTAAGTCTCTTTAAAGGAAACTGTTTTGCTGTATGGGACAAATGTTGACTTTTCAATTACAGGTTTGTTAAGGATCATGGACTGTTTTGGTTCACTGTCTGGAGTATTTCTCCCAAGTCTTCCAAGTTTGAAGATAAATGTGGGCTTTTTGTTCTGAGCAGTACGCAACCCATTGCATTAATACTTTCCATGGGCCAAGATGTCATCAATGCAATGTTCATCTGTATTGCAGGGATGTGGAGAAAATATTAGGGTTGCATTTTCCATTATCTCTCATTCAAATGGTCATTTGAAGTGGTTCATAATAGCTCTCCTTTGTTTTCTTAATTCACAACGTGCTGGGGTTTTTTTTGGAGATGTGTGGAGAAGGCTGAGACAAACACAGTGTCTCTGAGCTGCTGAAATGAGCTGGGGTCATGTTGGGGAAAATGGATGGAAAGGAGGAAAGACTCAATCTCTGAAAATTTACGAAGATGGTGTCAGGAGAAAGATAGAGAGCAGAACACACCCCTGAGGTGGACTTCCTGGAGGCACACCAAAAGCCTTCTAAATTTTCCTTTATTTCAGCAAGCCAACCCTTTTCTTGGCTCCCATCATACCTGGGAGAGGTCAGGTGTATGCACCTCCAGGAACACCCATAACAAGTAACTGCTCCTATGCAGAGGGTTACCTCTCTTATTTCCTAATCTCAGGGTGGTTATGTTCTGTATACATACACCTGAGCTATTAGTGATTTTCAGTGACTGTTGCTGGTGGTGATTTTTTTTGCACTCAAGACCAAGTTACTGTTTCCTGGTAACTTTGCCTGTTATCTAATTTATCGCCTGCAATGCCACTGACCTGGCATAGTTCTGTATCTAATAACATCCTGAGGGGCTTCGTAAAAATGTAGGTAAAAGGAATTGGCAAAACCATCGAGATAATTGCTGTGGCTTGGTCTTGGACATTTGTAATATCTAACTCAATATAAATATGAACTTGGCTCTGGCCATTTGCACATAAGCCCGCAGGCAGAGGTATGCAAGTTGAATGCTGCCATTCAATACCTAATCGATACCCTGATGGTGTCAATATTTTTTTGAAAATTATTTTAAATTTTTAAAATGTAAATTTTAAATATTTTTAAAAATGCATTAAAAATTAAAAAATCATTAGTTTTTTAAAAACTGGTTGGAAACAGAAGTGCTGAGGTACTAACAGACTGACTCCGGTTCTTACCTCTGCTGTCAAGAGTGGTTCCAAAGAATGTTTATAAATACGGTGATAGGCGCTTTATATATATATATCTATATAAAAATCTATTTATATACTATATATATAAAAATATAAATTTATTTATATAAAATACAAAGCCCTTCTGTTTGGAAAATTTAAGTTTTTAAATTAATTTCAATTTAATTAAAAACAAAAAAGCCACAGGACTTTGCTGTGCCTGCCTGGTGTTTAATACTGTTAATCCATCAGGGTATCAATTAAGTATCAATACCTCATAATACACACTAATGTGCACAGATATAATTGCCTACACAGGGTGCAAGGCAATGGAAAACCAAACCTGAAACACTGGTGTGCTTAGGTGCTATGTTAAGTAGGAACAAGTAGGATAAAGGTTTCATCAGTGGTAATGCTGTTCTTCACAGTGGTGAAAGGCTTCAGGGACTTCTGAATTGTGGTTATTAGTGTCAAAGCCACTAGTTTTCTAAAACCAGGCAATGCTCTCCAGCCTTTGCCTCACTTGTGTAATGCCCCTGGATCCTCAGCCTGACTCCAGCCCAGCTTATCCTGATGGATATCAGCATGAGAGGAGGATGCAGGCATTTTCTTCAGTTATTGCAAACTCTTCACCATATATCTACATGCTGGAATCTGAAAGTGAGCCATGAGAGCAGCGCTTGCCATGCGGTTCACCTCCTTAAACAATATATTCTCTTGATCTGCACACATATGGTAGCTCCTATTAATGGGAGTTACACATGCTGGGTAAGAGGAGAGACTAAACCTTTCCTACATTTTTACTAGTGAAATACTGGAAATGGGATGATGGCAGCCAACTAGATTGTGAGGACTCTTGTCAGAAATATGATTAGGAGTTTGTTTCCATGTAGCTCACACAGTAACAGACATAAGCCTCCAGCCAGAGACAAATAGTAGTTAATATCTAGAGAAGGCAAAGTGTTCTCTGAGATGTTTAAATGAGAATTCCAGAGCAAGATGAAAATTGGCCTCCGAGGGAATAACGTTTTCTTTTTCTTCATAACTGTGGATAAAAATTCCAAATAGATCATCAGTATGTATATTAAGGGGAGATCGCATTCCTGTGATATTGTTGGAAAATTCAGTAGCGATGTATTTTTCATTTTTAAATTTTTTTTCCCTCTGCAAATTTCTTCTTGGATTTGTGCCATATAATGCAATAAAATGGACCCATGAGATACAGGAGATTTAAAGTCTGTTGGTGTTCATTACATTACACAGAGTCATGCAGAATTTAAGGTCCTATACGTTAGTCTGCTTCTGAATCAAGACAGGCAAGCACATCCAAGGTAGAAGCAGCAAAACCCTGGATGCCTCTGCTATAGCTGGAAATATGAGAATAAGTCTTCTGGATGTGTATTTATTTTGGAGTCTCAGAAAAACCCAGTAGTAGCAGTGCTGCTTTATGTGAGGCCTGGAGTGAAAGAATATATATATTCATACACACAAAAGTATGATCAATTTAACTTTCATCTTTTTGCCTTGTCCTGTGCTGCTATCACATCTCATAGGCTGAGCGGAGCAAGGCTCTGTGAGGGGCTTGAAGGGAACCGAGGTACAAATCACTCTGTTGCTGAAGGAGATGGTAATATAATTTTAAATTATAAATTGCAATCTGTAGATTTTAGTGAGAAGAGCTCTACTCGAGTTCAGCTGACCTGTTCTGTGCCAGGTTTTGCTCTGATTTTCCCTAGGGCTTTGTCTGGTCCCGTTTGCGAGAGCCAGGCAGCTCTCCTCACAGCCACCTCCTGCTCAGATATGGCAACACCTGGGTTAAGCAGGGTATTTCTTGGTCCAGAGGTATTTGAAAATTTTATGCAGAGATAACTGAAAAATGATAATGTTATGACACCACTCCTTCAAGAATTATATTTGGTTCTGAACAGAAACAAAGGAAGATTCTTCAGATATTTTTGAAAAGTTCAGTCTTTCAAAAGAAAGGGAGAAATTACCTTTAAAGAACTGTAATATCCTTCACATGATTTGTGATACACCTTTATTTTTAATAGATGTGTAAAAAAGTATTTGCAAAGATCCTGCAAAGTGTTTGGAGTTCTCCCTTCAACATCGTTCTTGTTTTGTACTCTTTCCTGGTAAATCCTGTCTCATATTACCAATTCTTTTTCTTTTTTGATTGCATTTTTTTCTTAAATTTTCTTCAGGTTTTGAACATTCTCCCCATAGTCAGGTTCCTCCGTCCCTCTCTCTGTTATGGGTGTCATACAAAGAGAGGCTAAGATCTTCATGGTCCATACTGTAAAAATATAATGGATTGTTTTTTGGATGGAGCTAATAGTTACTAAATCCCCACTTAATACTCCTGCTTTGCGGATATCTCTCCTCCAGTGAGCATCATGTGCTAATCTCTTGTTCTTCCAGTGTATGCATCCATGCTTAATGTGGGGAAACAGGCTTAAACCTGTTAAACTCCTGTTAAATGCTCAGAGTTGGCTTTTACAGCTGTCCGCATCCAAAGGTGGGAGTGCATCCCAGAGCCTTCCCAGTGCTGCTAGCAATGCATGCACAGTGTGCCCAGGCATGAAGCATTTTGCATTTAGCCGCGTGTTTTAAGACTGGAGCTCTGGCTCTTGAAGTTACCGGCTAAAGATGCCTCTCCTGGCAGATTGCTTTAAATGTGCCCTGAGATGCAGAGAAGAATGCAAGGTGAAAGGGAGCGTGGCCTCCTCACTGTGTATTGTGTGTGTATCCTCAACCAAGATCTCTCTTTGGGGCAAGCTGGTGAAAAGAAGTGATGATAATTTATTTAGGAAGTATAGAAATGACGTTGGATGGAGAGCATGTTTGTGCTGTGTCATCGTAGCCTTGTTTTCTGTTAGGGGCAGCAGAAGGCTAAAGGAGCCCCTCTGTTTGGAAAACCATGTATTTGGCAGCAGCAGGAGCTACCTGTGCTAATTGTCAGGGGAGCTGCTGGGTGCCATCCCAGGGCATAACCACAGGAGGATGGAGACCGTGCAGTGGACTGTAAATAAACTGAATTTTTGTGTAATAGCCTCTGGTTTTTGCAAGTCTAAATTTTATCTAGCACATTGGCTTTTAAAGCATGGTTTAACTTTTGGAGTGTACTACTTTTCCTTGCTCTCTGTGAAGTGGAAAATAATGCCCTGGTTGCATAGCCTCTTTTCCAGTAATTAAGAGATTTTTTTTTTTGTTTGCATGCTGATGGCTTTATTTTGCATTGTTCTAGGAAATATAATGCACATTCCTAGGAAAATACTCTTTTTCCAATAGAGGGAGTATTAGTGCCAGGCAATGCCCTTCTTTCTCACTCTCTTTGCATCTCATAAACCTACCTATAACCAAATAATGTGTGTGTTGGTGACTTGGTGCTGTTTGGATTGTTTTGTCACTGCTCTGCATTAGCTAACTGACTTCTCTGAGCCAAGACACACACATAAAAAATCAATTTATTCATGACAGCAGAGTGAGGTGAAAGTTGGTCCTCCCAGAAGCCTGCCTCTGGATGGTAATGCTGAGTCCTGCTTTCTGCCATCCTTCACATTCGTTTGTCTAACCTCTTGCAGATAAAAAAAGCCATGTTAGCATCCAGAAGTTCTTTAAAAAAAAAAAAAAAGAGTAAAAAATACAGAAAGGAATTCAAACCTCTAATCCCTGTCACCTTCCATTGAGAGGGCTGGCGTTGGCGTGGGGTGGGAAGGAGGAGAACAGCCCTGGCTCTCGGAACAAAACGGGTCTAAGCCCCTTGCACGTCAGACAAAGCCTGGGACAGCGCTGCCTGTCTGGGAGCAGCAGCTGGGCTGTGAGCCACAGGAACCCCTCTGCTCTGAGCCTCAGGATGCTCAGCTGCTCTCTGGGGAGGTGGAATGCACCGGGCCATTACCCTGCCCAGCCCCTGGCTTTCCTTGGGTAAATCGTCAGCCCCCCTGCCCTTGGGTGTTTGAAAGGGAAGGGGATGCTTAAAGGCAGCATGCTGGGTAACAAGTCGGAATCCAGCATATATCTGGGATGCGATGATGGATGCGTTGAGTTTGTACGGCTCCTGGTTGTGGAAGGGGACCTTCCATCTTAAAAGTGGTACTTTGCTTTCCCTTCGCTGGACTCGCCGTGCAGGCTTGGGGCACTCGTTTGAATCATTGGGGCCAAATTCTGCTCTGAACTCAAATGGCACTGAAATTTGCACTCCAAGTGCAAGTAAGATCAGGATCTGATCTGATCTGAACTTAATCTCTAGCAGCTGCCTTGATTGGGAGTTTACCTTCTGAGCAAGACAGGCAGCCACTGATTAAAACCCTAGTCAGGGGGGCAACGACCCCGAATTTACTGCCTGCCCTTTGGCAGTCGAGAGGGTCTAGAAGTCAAACTCCCAGCCTCTGCAAAGGCTGCAGGAGTGGAGGAGCCTCCGGAGAAGTCCCTGGGGAAGCCGGGGGCACTGCAGCAGCGTGGAGAGGCAGCGGAGGGCGAGCAGAGCAGCTGCGAGCTGGGCTGTGTCTGCCCGCTGAAAACACAGGGCTCAACAAAGGCTGTAAATCCAGCGCGAATCATGGAAATGGAATTAACTTAAAATTATACTTTCAAGGTGAAATATTAGTGGTTGTAACAGTTTGTTTTTGTCACACGGTCACGAGCCGCTGTGATTTTTAGGAAACTTTTCCTGGTAATTTAGCTTCAGGATATATGGCATATGCCGTGATGTCTTTAATGGGGAGACATAATAGCGTGTGCTGTGGGAACTGTGGGTTCAACGTTGAAGCAGGCGGCACGCATTTTAAAGTGTAAAAGGGAGATTTATAATGCTTCTGGTGACACAGAATAGTAAAAACCAATGACCAAAAATATAGAAAATTAATTTAGATAGAAAAGACGCATCCTTCTATGTGTCTCGCATCTGCTGTTCTAGGATTTCTGCATAAATCTGTATGTTTTGGTTCTTTTTAGTGCTGTGGGTCCTTTGATTAATTTAGCTACATGTTACTGTCATGTTGGGCACATTCATCTTCTGTCTTGAAGCATGTACTCCTCAGCCTCTCTATCATTCCACCCCTTCAGGCCTTATTTTCATCACATTTAAGGGAACTCTCCCCTGCCTGTCTTTATCTTGTTAGGCTTTCAGCAGCTTAAGTTGAATCTTCATTCTTTCACTCTTGCTGTCAAACCTCCTTTACCAAGTTATCTCATTTTCCTATTCATAACATCTAACCCATTATATTTAATACTCAGGCACAATTGCATCTGAACATTATGTAGGACTTGCCAGCACAAATACTTGTAAATGAAATCAGACCACCCCTGGAAGGAGCAGTGGTGGCTTTGCCTTGCCAGTGTATTTTAAATTGAAAAATGCCCAGGACTAAATCCAGTCCTGGAGTAAGCAGTTGCAACTGAAGTCGGTAGAGCTTCATCTGCTAAGCTGAGATGGATTTGACCCTTCAATACTGAAAGCTGGAAGGTTAATAATGGTTGCATAATCTGATATGAAACAGAAATTAGTGTCAGAACTGTCCCAGTGGGTGTGTACATCTACAGATGACAAAGCCCTTTACAAAAATGGGTAAATTATAATGTTCAGGCTACAGACTGGAAAACTGAGGCAGAGAAGTTGAGGGACTTGCTAAATTTTAATAAACCATCAATGTTGAGACTGCACTTAAGCCTGTTTTTTTGAGGAACAGGTTCCATGTCTCTGGGCATGTTCACATGTTCACAGTGGCAGTCTCTGGGTCCTCAACCCCAGGGTTGGCGGCTCATCCCTATGGGACGGAAGAGTTTGTTTTTTCTCCCAGGTCTTACCTCTGCTTTTTGAACTAATGAAATGGTGCTTCAGAGGGGCCTCTTCGGCAGCAGATGCTTTGGAAAAAAAAAAAACAAACCTAAGAAAAAAAATATGTGTGACTTCTGGGTTAAGCATGCATTTTGGCAATGTAATATTGCTTTTTGCACCTTTGCAAAGGTTGCAGCAGCAGGGATGGAGCCACGGAGGCACTGCCGGCTGTTGCAGGGGCTTGTGCTCTGTTTTTGAGGTGGATCCCAACGTTTCCGCCGTTTGCAAGAGCTGGGTCAGTTTATGAAAGACGATATATGAATTAGTTCCTTCTGGTAGCACTGGACAAAACTCAGTGACCCAGGAAATGTTTTCCTCCCCTTTATTCCTATAACTGCCTTTTTTTTTTTGCTGGCAAGCTGACCTTTTTAAATGCTTCATCCTTTCCCTCCCAAATGTGGAATTTCCTCCCAAAAAAATCATTCTGGCTCAAGACCCAGTGCTGGTCAGACTCAGTACAGGCTAGAAATGGATTTTGATAGAGGACAGCATCATGTTTTTGGCAGACTGTCCTGGCCTGGGAGAGTAGCAGCAGAGAATGCTGTGGTGCTGGGGGATCCCTGCCTCCCCCCTGGGGCTGGCCTCACACTTCTCAGTCACCTCAAAAAGGGGTTGAAGTATTTTCTCTGTACATTGTTCTATTTTTAGGAGGAGGAAAAGCTATTTTAAGCCACTCTAAAATGTTTTTATGGCTCTTTCTGAGCTCTCTGTAGCTAGTTGGTCTCATGGTAATTAAGGCATTTGGCCTTACAAATGGAAGGATTATGAAAACAGTTTCAGAGATTTCTAGAAGTGCTCCAACATATTCCCAAAATAGGATTGTTTTGCGTGTGTGTTTGCTTTTGTTTTCTGTTTTTACAAATGAATGATGCTAAGTGAAAATGCTGTCTGCCACTTTCACTAGGGTGCTGTGACCCAGCCTCTGAGGATGAAAAGCACAATAGTGCATTTCCTGAACATTAGTATGCACCACTCACTTGATAGTGTATTATTTTCATTAACTGGAGCAATTAAAATATTTTTGCTTAGCTTTTACTTATCCCTATTGCCGGAAAAAAGCACTGGAAGATTTATATGGGAATTTTTCTTGGATAGATGTAGGAAAAGAGCTCAGATTTGGGGCTCAGGGACAATCGCTGCCTGTGGGATCATGGCACTGGAATCACATGGCAGTTAGCCATCATCTCAAACTTTCCAAAGTGGTGATTGATGTTTTACCTCTGCTCTTCCCGCTAGAACAAGGCTGGCTAAACCAAACACTTTCCCTTAATTATTTATTTTTTTTTCTCTGTAGCACGTAGGTGATGGAAAATGTTATATACCCACTGGGTTTGGGATGGTAGCAACCACAGCTTATGGGATAGCCTGCACTGAAATGAACATGTAAAGTAGATAGGCTGAGGCACTGAGAAACAAAAAGTATCACTTCCAGGGCTAGCAAAACAAATGACTTCTTGCAGTCCAAAAAGATGCCTGAGGCTGTTTGGCTGTAGGCATCCCGGGCTGAACTGTTAGCGTAAGCCAGCATCGATGCTGTTAATAAAATGCTGTTAATATAGAACTGGAAAGAATGAGGTTGATGATGGCCCATACAGCCAACAATACACTCCCTGGAACGTATTTCTAAATTCTTTGTGATAGAAACAAATAGAGATTTAATAATGTCAGATGAACGTGTAAATGGAATAATGACTTAAACAATCTCATTACAAGTCCTAGTGCGGTCGATATAATCAGACTAAAACCTGGCAAGTATATAGAAAAAATACCCTTTTGCAAAAACTACATTTATTCAGATATTTCTAGAACTATTAATATCATTGACTTGAGGCACAAATACAGGTTAGTGCCTTTGGGCCTGGGTGCCTTAAACATTAAAATTTATTATTATTATTTATTTTTATTAGCTTCATGTGGCAGAAGATTTATAATATTCCAGTTTTTATTAAGTACTTGTGGTTTTTAAAACTGATGGTAATTGTTGCTGGGCAAATCTCAAAAGAGGAAGAGGATTGGTTGGTTTAGTTTTGATTAAACTCTGAGAAGTTTGGGCATTTATCCAAACTATCTCAACCTCCTGCATTTCTAATATGGGTCTGTATATCTTCTGAGGATAGGCTTTTATTTTTCTTTTAATCTTTTCCTTTCCTTTTTCTTTTGTGTGTGTGTGTGTATAAGTTTCTGTCCTCCTCTTGTTTAGGTCAGACACACGGTAGAGTATTTTGGTGTATCTGCTTCTCAATATGACCTGGAAAAGGCAGCCTGGAAAAGGGTTCAAAAAGTTTGCAGCAAGTAATTAAAAAGAAGCTATCTGTATCCCTTAGCTGTTTACCCTTAAAAAACTGGCTCAGTTTATCATTTCTGCTTTGTAATAATGTCCTGCTATAGCTATCTGTTAATTCAGATTCTGCAAATTGAATCCTGTAACTACATGACAGTCTTGGTCATGATCATGGTAGGATTCTGATGCAGAGAAATCCAAATATTTTTCTTCTTTGATACTATATGAGAAAAATGGGAACTAGGAACCAGAGGGCAGAATACAGCATTTTCCTGTATTGTGTTGCCAGCTCCTTTAATTTTATCGCAAATGCTACCTCACTGTAAAATCATAATTTTCATTAAATAAAGGAAGCTTACATTTGTGAAAGTTCTTGAAAGCATCTTTGTGTCTTGGAAGCAAAAACCAGAAAGGTTCTAGAGCAACGCACCATTTTTTTGTAGTCATTTTGTATATACATGGGGATGTATGCAATTTATTTGTCTCATGGTTTTCAAAGTAATTTAAAGGAAATGTTCAGTGTAATTAGGCTTGTGTGAGCATATTAGTTTTTTATTCAGAAGAAATTATATCCAGTATGGAGTTTTAGGCTTTTTACCCCAGTTTATGAAAACAACTCTGTTGAAATCATTTAATTCTGGCAGGATTTAGGCACCTGTTGGAGCAAGTGGTGACCATGTACTTGTTGGTGCTACCAGAGTGCCCAGGGACCTGCACGAGGATCAGGGGCTGTCGGTGCTGTACCTGTATGCACAGCGCGACGTCTGTGCACGCTGCTCCTGAGCTTGGGAGGTGCACAGTGTCCTTGGCTGCATCCTTTTGTGTGTGATGGAGGGTGGCTTTGAGCAGCTGCTGGTATTTCCCTTACTCAAACTGGTGCAAACTGGCCGAGTTCTTGGAAGGAACTGCGTTGAAATGTTAGGCTTCTCTTACAGCGTTGGTTTGAGTGCGGGCAAACACTGAGAAGGAGAGGTGCTTAGGTGAAGAAGTTTTGCATGGACGGTCTCCATCATGGTCTGGAGAAGCTGGCTTTCTCTCTGGTGGAAAATCAGCATCTCTTCCTCCCCTCCTGGAGGGACAAATGAGTCCTCAGTACCTGGTACTAACCATCGAGCACAAAATCGGTTTTGATCTTCAGTTTGAGAGCTGTGCTCGGCTCGCTGGCTTTGTGTGAGATTTTTGTGGAACACTGAACAGACCTTTATTCCTTTCTTCAGCAAGAACAACTTTCTCCATTTCCTCTCAAGCACAGGCTTTTGCTGTTATAATCATGCAATTCCACCTGGGTTAAAACTGAAAAGTGTTTCTAATTGGATCCAGGCTAATATCAAGCCAGCACGCAGTGGTTTTCCAGCGTGACTGGGATATTCCACCCTCTGCCAAGCAAAAAGACACACTTTTTGCCTTAAAACCCCCATGATTTTCACTTGGAAAAAAATGTCTTTTTTTTTCTTAAGAAAACCAGAATAATATATGTAATAAAAATACTTTATACAGGCCTGTATTTTGATAGTTTGCAAATGGTGCTTTGCTAGACCAGTTTCTGGTCACCAGTAGGTTTTGGTGGTGCTAACAGCTCTGTGCACAAACCCACCAGCAATGTCTGAGCCCAGTGCTGGAACACGGTGGTGAGAGCTCTTGTTGCCATGGGACTGTGGTGTTGGTCCCTCATCAATGCTGGCAAAGAAAGGCTCAGAAAGCTTATGAAACCAGTACTGCCAGGTGGCAAGTATCTTCTGCATGGGACTGGGAATGCCCAGTACCAAGGAGGATCACAGCCCTAAATACCTCTTCAGGGCATCCTGCTGAAGTAAAT